>NW_019173125.1:0-86291 GCF_001831195.1 Colletotrichum orchidophilum | reverse complement strand
AAATCCGGCTGATTGATGTAGCCTTCCCCTGGTCTACACCAAACTTAGAGTGCATCAGCAAGAAAATGTACATTGGTCCATTACGTGTGCCTTGTGCCTCCTACCATTACAGCCAAGTCCACCTCCACCACCAACAAGCTCGTCCATATGGTGAATGGGTATAGTTGATGAGAGATGGGGTGTTTGCTGTTGGTATCCGCGTTCCCTGTTTCATACATAACCTGCCGGCTTCCGTCTGACTATTGTTAGCCAACATCCCGCATCTCATCCAAGTTTTCGTTTCCTCCTTCACCGCCCAGAACCCCTTGAAGTCCCCTTATATTCACCAGTGTCCCTCCAACACGAGGTCACTTGCTATTCCTACCCCGTGTAACTAATACTCGATAACGGTGGCATCTGCCCTGTCCTGTACCTGCCCCGGTCTTGACATCATCTTCAACCAACAGCAACAACAACGACCTACAATACCCTGCAATAATATATCAGGCGATCTTCTTCTACCCCATTGAAACGCCACAGCGCCTCTTCCAGTATCGAACCTGCTACCTCTGAGCTTGTCCTCTGGTATCTCGCCACCGACAACGTTCACACCGACATCTTTTCGCCGCATTCGAACAAGACATTGTCAACCAGTCCGATTGCAGCTGAATAGGAACGTCACAGATCGAGGCCAGAACCGACTTCGGTCGCAAGAGGGACTTTGCCTTCACGTATCATCTCACTTCAAGAAGGGAGCTGTGCTCCATCTTCCTCTGCTTTGGCGATTATTCACCTGATACCACGCACCTTCTCCACCTTCCTGCTCAGACCCTGAGCACGCTCTCTCCCTCTTTCACCACTCATTAGCACCACACATCAACTACATTCAACACGACTCACAATGGGTGGAAGAGTATTCGTCGATTGGCAGTTGTGGCAGCAGATGACTTTGGTAAGTCTCAAGCATTTGAAACGATACTTCGAAAAAAGCCAGACTAACGCCTGCCTTACAGATCCTGGCTTGTGCCATCGGTATCGTCTTCGTCATCGGCTTCATAAAGCTATGGTTGTCCAACCGATACATGGCGAAGCTCGAAATCATCGACGCGGAAAAGAGAGCACATGCCTCGGAAATGGCGTCGACCGGCCTTCCGCCCCCGCGAAAGGAATCCGATATTCCCTTTGGCGTCCGCGCCATCCAATCCGGCGTCGAAGTCGACGGCATCTGGATCTCCCGTCCTGGCACACCGGCCACCGACTCCCCTCCCAACTCAGCCAAGGGCAAGGGCAAGTACGTCTCCCAAGGTCCCATCTCGCCCGCCTCGACAAACTCCGATCCCTTTGGCTCTCCGCCATCGTCTCGCGGCGGTGCCATCGGCCCGCAGACCTATCGCCCCAAGTCTTCTCACAACGCCGTCGCGAGCAGGGCCGACGCGCTGAGCCAACTCGAGGGTAACCCACAAAACGCACCCGCCTACAATACATACCAGCCCCGCGGCGGCGTCGCCCACTCCGAGTCCTCGGACGAGGCCAACAGCCCCGTCAGCCCCGTCGACCGAGGCAACGCCGGAATCAGCAGCGAGACGTACAACGGCATCGACGTCAGGGTCCCCATCCGCGCCTCGCCCGCCCACCGCCAGCTGAGCAAGGTCCGCAACGTCAGCGGAGGCCCTGCTCAGCCGCCGACGACGGGTGGTGGTGTTCGGTCTTTCAGCGGTAGTCTCCAGCTGCCCAAGAACGGCAAGGCAACATACTCTACCGTGCCCCAGATCTCGCCCGGCGGCGAGTTTACCGACCCCTTTGCTACGCCCGTCACCACGCCTGGCGCTGATCACGCGCTGCTTCCTTCCCAGCAGCAACAGCAGGGACCTCACGTCAAATTTGCGAATGTCGAGTACATTACCAGTCAGCGCTATGCCAGTGATGGTAGCAGTGGGAGCAGCGGTAGCAGTAGCAGCAACAACCAGAACTAGGTGACCTGGACTCGGTAGTGACAGGGGGGTGTCGAACGATGACGTACATCAGCATTGGATGGTAAAGCGAGTTTTTCTTGGCTTCTTTTTGCGATTTTCACACATTTGGGGATGAGTAACAATCAATGTATGAATAACAAGGCAATCTGTCGAAAATAGGACAGCAAGGTGGGACAGACGGATGGATTGGATTCCCGTGGCCATTGGAAAGATGGCATACGAAGAACGGCGTTAAGGCATGTAAAAAACAAACTGGGAACAGATCAGACGGTGGGACACTGCGAGTCCCTCGTTGACCCCTCTCCAGTATGAGAGAGAAGGAGACACTATCTTTAAAGACACATCCATCCATAGAGAACAAATCAATCACAACAAAAACAATTCACAATAAACCTCGACCGAAATGTGAGATGAAGGAATGTGCATCGAAGTTGGCAACGGCAAAGGACAGGAACAAGGCATTCTTATAAAGCCACCCACCTCATTTGCTTTGAGCTCCGGACATCGGCGTGGCTCCGCGCATTTCGGCACCGGCGCCGGCTACGTGACGCGAAAACCCCGCCCATTCGACCTCCTCCCCCCACATAATTGACATGGCGTGCGTGATGAATGGAGAGGCATAACCAGCCAAAGGAATAAACGCAATAATTTTCCCTCTTCCACGGACTGTATGCCGTAATTGTCTCCTCCTCGTGACCAAGATCACTGGGAAAAGATCGCGCCCCTGCATTCCCCTGCATTCTCATTTAGACCACCCCTGGAAAACCCGGCTCTCTTATCGACGAAACAGGCCCTCAGACTTGACCACGCAGCACACGGTTTGAGCTGATTTCTACGTCGTAATATAACTCATCTTCACTTGACGTGTACTGGGAACAGAAAAGACGAAAAACTTTTCCCACCCTGGCCGAAACTCAAAAGGCAAACAAGCCATTCAGCGAAAAGACAAAAAAAAAAGACCAAGGCGGGCAAATAGAGTGGGGGAACAAAAAGCAATGTCTCTCACAAACCTCCACCAAGCCGCATCAAAGGGCTTCGCAGACGCAGCAACCTACGATGCCTACCGCCCCTCCTACCCGGCCGAGGCGACACAAAAGTTCCTCGCGCACCTGCGTCTCGCTGACGTGCCCCACGCCAAAATTTTGGACCTGGCGGCCGGCACGGGCAAGATGACCGAGGTGCTGGCGGCGCGGCACGAGGGGTTCGAGGTCGTGGCCGTGGAGCCGCACGAGGGGATGCGGGCGGAGCTCGAGAGGAAAGGGTTGAGGGGCGTCGAAGTCCGGGACGGGTTCGCGGCGAAGTTGCCTTTGGGGGAGGAGTGGGGTGACGGGGCTGTTGTTGCGCAGGTGAGTGTCTGTCTGTTTGGCGCGTTTTTCTGTTCATGTGGCTGTTTATTCATATGGTGTCGGGGGATGGGTTTGAGATGTGGTTATTGAGAAGAAGATGGCTGACTTGCGTTTCATGCAGGCGTTTCACTGGTAAGTTGGTCCATCCTACAGAAATTAAAATGTGAACAGCAGCTCAAAAAGCGTAGGTTCGCGACGGTAGAGTCTCTCAAGGAGATTCACCGCGTCCTGAAGCCGACGGCCGTGCTCGGTTTGATCTGGAACATTGAGGATTGTGAGTTTTCCATTCATTTCCTGAGACGGGCCGTTTACGTGTTCCAAGCCCCAGATATATTCTAACGCGGGAAACCCACACATCAAGACAACAAGCCAAAGCACTGGAAAGCGAGCACGCAATGGGAACAGTCCCTCAATGAGCTCGTCTTCACCCTGGGCGGCGACGGGCAGCCGCGCTTCCGCGACTTTGTCTGGAAGGACATCTTCGACAGCCAGCTCGATGCCAACCCGCTGCGCGCCGTCAAAGATGTGGTCCTCGAGGGCGGGCGCAAGATGCCACTCTTCAGTGTGCCCGTGGGCGAGGAAAAGGTGCCCTTCACCGTCTGGCTGACGCCCGAGGCGGTGTGGAACCGCATACGGACACTGAGCCAGGTGGCGGTGCTCGAGGGGCCGAGGGCGGCAGCATTCAAGGCCGAGTTTGACGCGATCCTGGCCGGGGAGAGCGTGCAGAGGAACGAAAAGGGAGAGGTTGCGCTGCATGGGGTGACGTATTTTGCGTGGACTTCGAGGTTGTAGATTGGTGAGGTTTTGCGTTGTTCATGAGACTTGTTTGCTTTTCTGATTAGACGAGGAGGTTGCCAAACAGCTTTCGGTCATTTGATAGAATGGAGGTATATTTTTTCTTGGGTAGATCTGATTCAGGACGCCTTCGATTACTCGAAACCCATTCATAGACATCTTTGTCCTGGAATGGAGTCCAGTTACTGATCCATTGTTGAGATATTTATCCGCACTGCTCAAGAGTCTGCTGAGATGTACATGACTACGGGACATCTGTCAGTCAAAGTGAATTGGGATTGAGCGATATGGTAAACTCTACCGTTGTTTCCTCTCACGAATGCGTCGCCGTATGACCGCCTCTTGGCGCCGTTGACGTACTCCTCCGTCTTCTCAAGCGCGATATTCATGTAACCATCGACGGACTGAAGCTCACCTGGAACGAAGGCATGCTGTCAGAAAGGTCTCACTATAAGAAGTGCATCGCCTCACTTCATCTCATTCTCGGACGTGATGGCTGAGGCACTCACCCTTGTAGACAACGCCCGAGTTGAGCTTCACCGTGACGAGGTTGCCGATGATGTCGCTGAGGAAGCTGGAGGGGTCCTTGCCCTCGCCCTGGCTAATGTTTCCGTTCTCCATTGTCGTTGTCTGGATCTTTGAGACGGAGTTGAGTTACTGAGGGTGCCTCGGGATGCTGGTTGTTCCGTGGCGGGTTGACGTGAGAGTTGTGATTTAGGCTTGCGGGATGTCAAACCGGTGATGCTGTTGGCAGAATTGCTGACAACTGGCGGCAATGGTCCTGGCGGCTGGCGTCTGGGTGGGGACCAAGGTACAAATCGCCCCGTCGAATTCGTACCTCCTGGTTGGAATGCTGTTAGAGCATCGATCGCCTGGGGAGCCCTGGGTGGTGCCTGGTATTGGCTTTTCCAAGGGTAGCTCGCACTGTAGGGCTACCCGAGCAGCGCACACCCCACGCTGAGTAGCGTGCAGGGCGAACCCATTCCCCTTGTTAGATGGGCCCGCAAAATCAATCTTCGCTCTCACCACGGAAACAACGGCCGCCCCCGAATCCCAACCCAAATATTTGGTGGTGCGCGAGCCAGGACGCCTTCCCCCTCTCTCCTCCTTCTGTCGCATTGATCGTGATGTTTCTACCTGCTGCCTTCTCTTCTGGGCCCAGCCTCTGGCGCCTTCCCTACATGACCTGACTTTTCCCCCATTGTCATGTGAAATCACTTATACACGCACCCGCCGCACAGAGTTACTCCCGAAATTTCCTCATCTAAACTACTTCGCCGTCGCAACCTGCACCGCATCGCGAAACGAAACCCGAGTTGATTCTTGCTCCGTTGCTCCGTGTACTTGGAAGCACGTCATCCCCCGTTTGTGAGCTATGGCAGACGCAGCGAAGCCAAAGAGGCGCCTCCCCTTCAAGCCGACCGCCTTGCGACAAAAGTCCGATCCTAAGCCCACGCCACAGAAGAACGACAATGAAGGCGACGACGAAGACGACGACGATGGACTTAGCCTATTCAAGCGCTCCGCCGAGTTCTTCCCTGTCGCATTGGCAGAGCAGGAGCGACGTATGAAACGGAAGCAGGCGGAACGAGAGAGGAGCTCACAAGCGCGCTCGCCACAAGGCGAGACGAAACTTGCGCTGAGAGCCAGCGAGGAGCCTGACAAGGAGGATGCTGAGGAGGACGCAAGGTGCGCTTGTCCCAAATATGTACTACCACGTTGGCTTTCTTCTGATACATTTCCAACAGCAGGGAACTTGGCACGCCGCCCTCAAAACGCTCGCGAACTAGCGATGAATCCCCGCAATCGAGAACAAAGCTGTCGCCATACAAGCGCCGTGACGGCACAGAGACACCCTCGAAGCGCTTAACCCGCGCCGCAGCCTCGCGGACACCTCGGAAGCAGGAGGTGATACCCCACAAATCCGTCATCGCGATCGAAGATAGTGACGAAGACGCCGATGACGTCGATGATGTGGCCAGCGACGATATTTACGAAGCTTCGCCCGTCCGCAAAACTCAACGCCGAAGACAGACTTCAGAGCCCGAGGTGGCGCCTCTCGTCATTGACTCAGATGATCCTTTCACAGAAGGAACCAACGGGGATGGAAAGTCACCAGTCGCAGGAGTGGCAGAGGAAGGAGAGGAAGACGATGAGTTTGAAGAATACGTCCGCCGCGCCATGGAGCGTAAAAAGGCCCTCGAGCAGGAAGCGAACCAGCTCGTCAACGTTTTCGTCACCTCCGACATACCAGGCACCAAAGATAGGCAGTTTCGGTACACGCTTGTCAAGCCACTCAAGATGATCCGCACTACATGGATTGACGTCCAGCAGGACCGTGTCGCGATCCCCCGTGCGGAGTTGGAGGGCGTGTTCCTCACATGGCGTGGTCATGAGCTATATGACACGACGACACTACACAGCCTCGACCTGGCCATTACGTTCCGCAAGAACGGCGGCGGCGGCGGCGACGGTGGAGGTGACTCGTCCGAGGGCTTCAAGGATGATGACTGGACAAATGTACACTTGCAGATGTGGACGCGCGAGCTGTGGGAAGAGCACGAGAGACAAGAGGCGCGGAGGAGGAGACATGACCTCGGGGACTACTCTGACGACGAAGGAGTGGGACACGATGATGGTGCGGAGGCCATCGAACCCGAGACGGAGAAGAAGATCAAGGTTCTCCTGAAGACGAAAACGGATGAGCCGCTCAAGACTTCGGTGAGGCCATCGACCACCATCGGAACGCTTATGGAGCTGTTCCGCAAAATGCGCGGTCTGGCCGCAGACGCGCCCATCACACTCATGTTTGACGGCGACGAGCTCGAAGAGGATATGACGGTCGAGGAAGCCGATATTGGCGACATGGAGACGATTGAGGTCTATATAAGATGAGAGCCCCTTGGTCAACGTTGGTCAAGATCAGATTGGCTGGCTGGAGACAGTCTATGCTCTGCGGCCTGGATTGGCAAAGGCTCAAGTTTGAATATCTGAAAAAGGCGGAAAGGGCTGGAGGATTTATTCAAGATACCCAGGGAGTTTTCAGCGTCTTTTCTCATGAGAGGTAGCGTTAGCATGGATACTCAAAAAGCTTTTTGGACTTCTTGAAATTGACTTTGGCTCGTGGACCTGTGATCTACCCCCCCTTCTTTTGTCCCGATTGCCCCTTGACGACAATCTAGGTATTGCTTGCTTCGGCCACTAATCACTCATTGCTTTTAAGTGGTTATTACGAAAGGCGAAGTTGTCTCGTAGTGATCTCCTTCTGTCATTCTGTCATTCTGTTGGTATCTCGGTACTCGTCAAAGTCAACTTCTGACTCCATGCCTCTAACAAACAAAAAGTTTCGAAAAGCGTTGAGAATAGAACTCCACAACCACCACCTCAGGAAGCTGAAATCCGTGAAAGCCTTTGCAGCCCATTCGTTCCCGGCCACCAACCACCACCACATGTCCACACCCTTCGTCTCTCACAGAAGCCTGGGACACGCCCCGACCCGTCAATCGTGCCTCTCACCGCAGCCGGGACACTTGTCCTTGGTCTCGTCCTGCGGGAAGCTCCACACCTGCCCGCCGCTGGTGGCCCTCGTCCTTGCCGCGAAATCATCCTTGTCGTCCGTGACCGCCGCCGCTTCCCCGGGGATCGCGTACGCGGTCTGCCGCACCCGGTGCATCGTTCTACTGACTTGGAAGTACCGGCTGGCATTGTACTTTTCGCCCAGCCGCTTCGCGACGTCATTGGCCTCGATGAGGGAGACGAGGCGCCGCTTGTCCGGGTTCTGCTCTTGGACGGCGCGGACGACTTGCCACGTCTTTTGTTTGTCAGTAAGGCAGGCGGAGCTGTTGCTGCCGTCCTTGTCCTCGTCATCGCTGGTGTCGTCATCGTCCTTCTTGATAAAGGACTCGATGGGGCGACTGACGATAGTCGAGGGATCGTTATTGCTCTGGAACAGCGTGATTGGACTCGGCGCGATGAATTTCTCCCCTGTGACATTCTCGCGGGCGATCTCGGCGGGCGTGCGACCGACTGCGTTTTCGCGGTAGAGAAGCTTAGGCCTGTACTCGAGCAGAGCCCTCGCTAGGACGTCATCGTGGGCCATGACGACGGTGTGGAGCGGGGTGTCGCCCGCGCCGTTCAGCATCTCGAGCTCAGCGCCGCCGCGGGAGAAGTCGAGGAGGCGGGCGAGGACGGCGAGGATCTGGGCGTTGTCAACGTAGTTTTTGCTCGCCATCGAGTTATAGTGGTACGGCGAGTGCACCCTCCGGCGGGAGTTGCATACGGCCGTGATCCAGAGGTGGAAGGGGGTCGTGCCGTTGTTCTCGTGGAGGTTGTTGCGCTGCTGGCAGAGGTGGGAGGCGAGGCCCGCGTCGACGAGGTCGAGGACGGGCCCGAGGCGGCAGGCGCGAGGCATGCCTCGCAGGGCGGCGTGAATGATATTGTCGCCGGCGTTGTTGCGGACCGTTTGGTTCGCGCCGGCGGCGATGAGCGTCTTGGCAAAGTCGAGACGGCCAAAGTGGAAGGCTAGCCAGAGGGGGGTGTCACCAAGGGTCGACTTGTAGTCGAGGGAAGCAGGGCAGGCCTGGGCGAGGTATTTGATAACCTGGTTTGTTTCTTCCGTGGGGGGGCCCATGACGGCGCAGTGAATCACCAGTTCGTCTGGCGTTCGTGTTAGAGAGCATGAACGGGGATGGGAAGATGGGCAAAAGGGGGCAAAAGGGGGCAAACTCACTTTGGATGCCTAGCCACTTGGAGATGGCTCGGTCGAAGCCGCCCGGTGCTTGGCTGAGATGCTTCAGTCTCGGGTCCTCGCGGGCTGCCTTAGACTTGCCAAAGTCCACGTAGTGACGGTGAGGGGCGTCGCCAAGGAACCACTCGACGCTCTCGATGTTGCCGGCCATGGCGGCGAGGAGCAGGGGCGGCGTCTTAACGCCGGTGGAACGGACCACCATGTTCCTCCCGGCCGTGGCCCAGTCCTTTCTGTTACAAGACTTAGCAAGCTGCTGATAAGTCAGTCAAGCGCAAGGCTTCTTACCTCTTCTTGCCGTATACCGACAGTCCCTGGTAGTACTTGGGTTTCCGCTTCATCTCGACGCCACTCTTCTTAACCAGATCGTCGAGCGGGATACCCGCGCCAGTCCGCCTGATAATCTCTGCGAGAGCCGCCGTCTTGCCGTACTTGACGGCCCAGAGGAAGTCGCCGTCGGGAAATTCGAATCGGCCACCACCGCCCTCCTCCTCATCCTGGGTCCCGGCCCTGACAAGCTTCTGGCCCGCAAAGTGGTTCGCCATGTCGAGGAGAACCTTGAGCCCCGCGTGGTCGTCGTTCTGCAGGACGAACTGGAAGAGCGTCTGGCTAGAGTTCTTGCAGCTCCGTGCCTTGCCCTCCACGGTCTTGAAAGTGTGTGTCTTTTGGCCCAAAAAGTCGAGCGGCTTGACGGTGGACTTCACCTGCATTGACACTTGGCCAATGTTCTCGATGGTGAAATTCTTGTCGACGATCTCCTTGATGATCTTGGGGTCGTCGTTGGACACCGCGTCGCTATCATACTCCTCGTCGTCTTCGTCATCGGGGCCGCCCGTGTCCAGCTTGTATCGGTTCGCCTCCCGGTCTTCCGGGGCGTACTGGGCCATGACGATCTCCAGGATCGCGTAGGCCACGTCATGGTGGCCTCGAAGGTAGGCTAGCGAGAAGGCGTTGTTATCCTTGCTGTCGTTCACTGCCATCTTCAGCGGAGGCTCCTCCTGGTCCTTGCCCCAGGCCTGGAGAGTGAGTGACTTGATTTTTTCCAGATCGCCGGACCAAGCAGCTTCAAACCTATACGGGCGTCAGTTAAACCGTCAAACAATGAATAACATCTTGTACTCATAGCTCTAGGTATGCAGATTTCCTGACCTCCGTGACATCAGTCACGTTACGGAAGGAGAACACATAGCCGTAATTGTAAAAATTCTTCTGAGTCTCCGATGGCCTGTTTTGAGAGGCGTTGTTCTCCGGGAACTTGATGTCGGGATGAATCTCCTGGAAGGTCTTGCCACCCTTTTCGAGAATGACCTTCTCCAACTTCTCGAGCGAAGTAATAACCTCTTTGATGGCTTCCATTTTCTCACGGACGCCCTTGAGCTCCTCGTACTCCTTCTTCGCCTTCTCATAGCTCTCCTCCGCCCTCTTGTGGTTGACCCTGCGCCAGTAGATGTTCTCGGATATCTGCCAGTGCTGGTAGGTTCCCTCTTCATATCTCGCAAGAAACGCATCCATCCCGGCGGACAGCCTAGGCTTCACTTGTGTGAACTTTTCGCTCTTGAAGTCACGGAGCTTCTTGAGTTGCTTCTGCACGAGGTCGAGGGCAGTCTCCCCCTTGTTGTATGAGCGCTGGTACTCGTTATAGATGGCGCGGTAGGAGTTGGTCGTCATTGTGTTGGGATCCGCCCCCTTCTCGATAAGGCTCAGGGCAATCTCAGGATCCGAGCAATTATTAATTGCCACAATCAGCGGCTGGTCCGTATTTTGGTTGAACTGCTTCTTGTTGTCCTCGTATGAACCAAGTCTGCTGTTTGACTTGGAGAACTTTGCAGCCTTTAGCCAAACATCGAAGTCGATCTGCGGGTTGGCGCCGGCCTCGAGCAACTTGAGCACGAAGATTGAGTTCCCATTCTCGATTGCTGTATGGATCGGCGCGATGGCCACCGGGTTCCAGTAGCCGGCGGTGAAGACCATGTGGTTGAGCGCCGTCTTGAGTCCGACCTTGTCGTTCTCCCACAAGGTGTCGATCATCTCCTGGATGCCCTTCTTGACATAGCGGTGGAACGTCGTGCATCCGTTCATATCTGCCTGAGACGAGGTGGCGCCGAGTTTCATCAGGAGGAGAGCCATCGACTTGGCCTTTGCAATGGGCAGAGAAAGCGCGAGTGAGAGCGTCAAGATGGCCGCTGTGGGTTGCTTGTTAGAGTTGAGGAATTTGACGGGGAGAATAGCGTCGCTGCCATAATCGCAGAGAAGCCTGACGGCGTCTTCGTGTCCTTCAGAAATGGCAAGGTGCAGAGGCGAGCAAGGCATATCCCAGGCCAAGACGTCAGTCTTGAAGAAGTCGGGCTCGTCGGTCGAGTCATCTTCCAGAACCAGGTCCTCCTTGCTCTTTTCATTTTCGTCCCTGACGTTGACGAAAGATCCGGTAGCCATAGATGTCGCGTCTGCCTCGGTGTTGCCCGCGTCCACCATCTCAATGTCCGAAGCATCATCGGAATCGTTGTCCTTCACGGCATCCATGTCTTCGTCGTCCTGCCTTTGAGACGTGTTTGAATCGGACTGGTCTTGCAGTCGGGTCTGGATCGCTTTGCGGCGGCGATCGGCCTTTTCTTCTTCCTCCTCTTCGTTGGTGATACTCTTGTCCATGAGGATCTTGATTATGCCCGTGTTGCCGCGTTCGGCTGCAAGATGAAGAGCCGTCCTGCCATCAGCAAGGCGAGCAGTAAGACGCGAGCCATGCTCAACCAGACAACGGACAACCTCGGGCGTGGAGCTGATGACTGCGAGGTGGAGAGGCGTGCGTCCCGTGTAGTCTCGCTTGTTGGGGTCGGCGCCGTTTTGAGAAAGCCAATCTCGGACTTCTTCAACGTCACCGTCAACGATGCTCTGGCAGAGACGAGCCGTGTTTCCCACATAGGCCATATCAGTCCAGTCGTTCTCCGTCAGGGGGTTGAAAGAGCCAATCTGCTGTCGACCGGGATCGTCAATCAAGAAGGCAACTTTGCCAGAGATGTAGATCTCTGCCTCTCTCTCGGCGACCTCGATCTCTTCGGGTGTCACAGGTTTGGGGCAGCCACCACAGCAGTCCTCGATGACATCCTCGACGCGTCCAAAGAAGGCGGGATGGCGGTGAAGATACACCTCTCTCTCGTCGGGCTGATTCCATTCGGCGTTGAGCACTAATAGCTTGTCAGCGGACCGCTGAGCATCAAATGATGCTGTACCTTACATAGATCTCTTGTGTAACAGAGCTTTTCAATTTTCTTTGCGTGGAATCTGCTTGAATCAGCCTCTACACTCGACGGACGACGGACAAGTTAGAACGCACCCGTGACCATAGGGGACTGTGAAAGTATGGTAGTTGGAGACGTCATTCTCGTCGACCCAGTCAGCAACCTCGTCCTCGAAGTTGTCCTTGATGTTTCCATGCAGATGATGAGGGTTGAATCGATTCGTCGTGGGTCGACCTCTCTCCTCTCGTCGCTTATTAAGATATGTGTCTCGAACCGACTGAGTAGGAAGCCGCTCGAGAACGAGAAGACGGGCGAGACCGAGTGTCCTTTGGAAGCTGCGCTCAAAGATGGTAGGATCGATGCGGCTTCGCTCGAGCTCTGGCCAGTACACCTCAAAGTTGCGGTGGCTGTACTTAGAAAGCCTGTTCTCGTAGGAAGGACTCCGGCGGGTGAGGTCGATTTGGTTGACCTGAGTGATGAAACTTCCTAGGGCTCTCGGTGTCACCCAAACCTGCTTTCCGTCGTAGGCACCGCCAGCTGCGTCAATATCGAATCCGGTGAGGATCTCACCCACGGACCTGTGTCCAAGATTAGCCCCGTGCTTGATAGTTCGGATTTCACTTTGACACATTTGCCGGTTTACCTACTTGTATACACGCAACACAATCTAAGATCACGGTTAGGATTGGTCACTAATGAGCGAGGAGATGTGGCCACAGTTACCTGAATGTGACGGATAGGGTACTGAGACGCAATGGTAATAGCGTACTTGGTTCGAACCACAGTGACTTCGGTCAAGATTGCGTCTCGAACCGAGGTCTCAATTTCCTTGATCTTCTCAATGGCCTCTTCATGGGTAAGACCGTAGAGAAACAGGTCCACGTCTGATGCCGGGCAGAAATTCTCGTGATAGTACTCCCGAAGCTTGCGCTTGGTCGTGTTGAACTCTGGTGGAACAGGAAGAAGGGTGTTGATGACTGACGAACCGGCAGCAACAACGTTGTCCCAGTTCATGTCAACGAGGGAAGACTCGGAGAAGACGTTGAAGTTCTTTTGGAAATCCTTGAGGCCGGAGACGACGGCGGGGGAGCCGTTGGCGCGACGCTTGTCGTCCGGGAGGGCCATGATGTAACGATCTTTTTCTTCCTGCGTCTCGGCGGCTAGGAAGCGTGCGCGGGTTTTGATGTTCTTGGTGTCCTTGGTGAAGAGGGGCACGAGATTGACGTGCAGGTCGTCGAGGGCAGGATTCTTGCGGTCCTGGGCGAAGACGGATCGTAGCTGGGCCTCGTACTTACGGTAAGGTTCTAGTATCTCCATCATCTTCTTCTCTGGGTGCTCGTGGATGTAGTTGACCAAATCCTCATGGGGGACTGGCAACCCCTGAAGCTCTGAGACGGACATTGTGGCAAGTAATGGGGATTACTTGGTCCTTTTGTTGGAGAGAGTTGGGTGGATGGCGCGGCTGTCTTGGTCGTGTGCAGTCCTGGGAGACGGGATTGTCAAGTTCGGTTTGAACAGAAGGAGTTCAAGCTCAGGAGACGTGTGGGCGGGGTAGATGATCAACGATGTAAGCTGAGAGGCTGGACAGATTGATTGGCAGACCATGGAACAGGGAGAAAGGAGACCTTGGGGATGGAGGTTCACCAAAGACGCATTAGAAAAAGAAGACGAGGAATTGAAGCTATCTTATAATCTCGAGGGCTCCGTTGGCCGCATGCCATCTTGACCGTTTGTTCTTGAAAAGGAGGGGTGATGGTTTTAGATCGTCCCAGGCAAAGCCATGTCAGATGCAAGGTACCTTTTCCCTGCGATTCCTACTTGGGGGTACATGAGCCAGGCGCTACCGCGGATGCGTCGTTAAACGAGCGGTTCATAGCAGGGCTGTTGCGAAGAGGTACCTCGACGAAATTATCTCCAATGGCTGGTACGGCAAGGTCCCATGGCTGAACGAGCATCGCGTATCCGTAGGTATTCAATGGATACAGAGCACTTGCTGTCGCGCAATGGCTTGACATTCAGGCAGGAGACGCGCTCAGAGAGACGAAAAGGGAGAGCTCTGACACGATGCGGTAAATGCATGGGGGTATGTTGCCTAAATCGCGGTGAGGTTTTCGACGCGAAGTCCAGTGACCTCCACAGCGACCCACTGTTTTCTTCCCGCCGTAAGCCGCCATAGGCCGCTGCTGCCTGCCTAGTGCGCTCCCCAACCTTGACACGACCTCGATTCGAGCCTCATGGACGACATCCGAGGCCGGCTGCAGCCTGGACGTCTAAATTCCTCAAATTTTGGAAGGAAAAAGATCAGCAATAAAGATGAACTATCTGATTTCCATGCAACAATTATGTCAGCGGTCGGGACTAGGTTCGGGGTCATCTGATCTTTGCCACTGTCTCGCCAGGCAAAGCAGCGTTCTAGACCCCTCCACAAGGTAAGGTGGTACGGGTACGTTTCGTCTCTATCATGGAAAGTGAGATTGCGACTCAGCATCAGCCTCGGTATCGATGAAGAAACAACTCCAAGGTACTGGTTGGGTTCTAAGCATTCTTGATCACATTGTCTAATAAATGTTGTCATTTTTGTCAATCAGCGACACGAGAAAAGACTGCGCTGTCTACTTAACTCATCTGACTCTCTGACAGAAGCTTGAGCAATCTAGATCTGTGTGGGTGGCTAGTTGAACGATCCGGGACAACCGTTGACGGTTCACGTCGACGAACTCACTGACCTTTTCAGTCCTGACGCTACAGATTAAGTAAACTACGATGTTGCTTCATGTCTACCCCAAAGGTAAGCCAGAGGGACATACATACATATGCCCTAAACCAACATTTTGATCACTGAACCAACAGCTGTCGACTTATTTCCCAGTAATGGGCGCAGACTCAATGAGCAGCACACAAAGACGACCGCTGCTCCAGGGGATGGGATGCCAAAGCAACGCTTAAAGAAACGTCATATCCACATCACAAGGCATAAGGTAACAGGCTCAATAAGCATCCCGCTTGTTCTCAGGATGGTCACGAGCGTCTGGCTCTGGGACGAAACGAATTGCAATGTGTTTCGCCGGCCCCGTTGACACTTGGTCTGGTCCACGACTGCAGCCTCGGGTCGGTGGAGAGGAAGCCAAACTCAGCACCGTCGGTGGCTTTGCTGTCCGGCTCCGGAACGGCGGCCCTTATGCACCGGCACCGCGCGGATCAAGAGGAAGAACAAGAGGAAGAAAAAGCCGGGACGCCAAGGAGGCGACCGGCAACGGCAATCCGAATTTTGTGGAATGTGGCATAGGAAACAGCACCGCCGAGTCCACGGACCAAAACCGGGGCCAAGAGCTGCAGCGGAGGACAGGGATGAGGAGCAAGGATGGGGACCCGGGGTGGGTCATCTCAGCCTTGGCCCCTGTGGGGGCATTCCTGTTTCAATTTCCTAGAACCACAAGTCCTGACGTAGGGGACAATTTCAACCCGCCAGACCAGGCCACTTTTGGCGTGTCAACACCACCCAGCACCACCCAACACCGCCAAACACCACCCAACACAACACACAAACACACACAAGTCTCACTCTAATCCAGCTACGGCAGCTTGCCGCGGCACGTTGGTTTTTACGGTTAATACGTTTCAACCCTTTGTTGACCCGTCGACCCATCCTTTCGTAGGCCTCCCATGCACCTTCCTTGCATGCCGCTAATTTTACCTCCCGAATCGGTTTTCCCACGAAGCGAACATGTATTTCTAGTACCCACCCTACCACTCCTTGCTAAAAAGGTAAAAAGGACATGAAGCCGTTGCCAGAGCTGACGTAGCATTTTGCGCTGCGGGAGTGGTGCCCTTTGGCTTTCCGCCCAGGAACTGCCCTGCAAGCATAGAACCGGCGTGTTTGCCCAATGCGAGCTGGTCTAGGAGCTCTGGCCACATATCGTCATCCCAAGTTCCGAACCCCAAGACGCCGGCAAACAAATCGCTGATGGCCTTGACCTTGGCAGCTGAGAGGTTTGGCAAGCTCGTCCGCACTCAAACGCTGTCCGGCTGTCACCGGTGGCTCACGGCCTCGCCTCATCCAAGGAACGTCGCGAGGTGAGGGGGGCACGTGGATGATGGAACGCCAGCACGTTGTCAACTGATAAGCCCAGAAATAAAACCAGGATACGGGTCGTTGCTTACTTTTTTGCAGCAACAGGAAGCTATAGTTTGATGCAGAGCGAGGTGGTTGGTATACGTGGATTATTACGGATACTCACACGAATAGGATCGGAAGGGTACTTTACCAACTTACTTTGTATAGTGTGTGCCTACAATCTACATGTTTTGGATGTCTCTGCATGAAGTCAGCTGGATTGATTTGCTGCAGCAAGGATTGTGGACTTGGACTGAACTGAATGCCCGGTCCTCCTGGCGTTGCCCTACTCAATTCGAGGGATACACAGGAAATTTCGGAGGCCGCCTTTGGACATGCCAACACGGGACTTTACTTGGGGGGGAAAGCTTGTCAACGACGGTCAGAGAGTTGGCCATCGCCACAACAAAGAAGCGAGAGTTTGTCCAACACCGCCACCAACAACAACACCAGAAGCTGTCCTCCTTCCTCTGTCCCAGTATGTCGCAGAACTCCATGACGGCCTCTCCTTGTGTCCAGTCCGACTGTCCGTCCTAGGTTCACCCCTAGAAAGCGCCCCCGGTCCACCTCACCCTGCTGCAGTTCGCAGCACGAGCGGACAGGGCTACCCGGGCGGCTTCATACCTCCCCCCAGCACAGTTTCCAGCAGTACCTAGGTAGGTAGTGTAGCGCTCGTTGCCAACAGCGGTTGCGTAGTGGACTATCATATCCCCACCGTCGACAATCCCTGCCACTTTAATTCCTAGCTCGCGTCACTCTGCGCTACCTGGCCCAGCAGCGCATCCAATCCAACACAACACACTCTTCTCGTGCGATTTGTGGTGGGATTCGATAACACCCTCTTTCCGCTTGATCTTCCTGCTTTTTCCCTTTCCCATCTTCCATTCCTCTTCTCCCCGAGCTCGTTTTCTTTGCTATTGTCTCTATTTGGCATCGCAACACCAGATACCCGGACGTTGATACCCTTCCTGCAAGCAACTAGTTCGCAAAGAGCAAATCTTCGGACCCCCTGGGTTCTTGAGAGCTGACAGGCGCGCAAACTAGACCCTGCCAGTCGAATTTGCGCTGAGATATTGTAAGGAGCTGTTGTTGCACAGGGATATCCTCTGTGCTTCTTTCCATGATCTGACTGTTCTTCTTCCAGACCAAGACGGAATCAAATCACAAGCCCATCGTATAATCGCAAGCATGGCTTCGCATCCCCAAGGAGAGGCCCTCGACGATGTCGAGCACAACCCCCATGCCTCGGCCAACAGATGGCGCCACCAGGAGAGTTCAGCTTTCCTTCGCCATGCCGCCGGTACCCACGGCCATGCGCAACCCCGCGATCCCCAAGAACGAGGAACTACCAACGACCTGGCCGATTTCCTGAACCGCGACCGCGTCGAGCCTGAGAACCCCAATGCTCTACCCAACTTTAAGCCCATCATGGTCGCTGCTGGTGAAGCCGCTGGTCAGGAGGAGCCTCGCGCAACGGCAACCCACGCTCAGGAGCAAGACGCTCCCGACGGCAGGGACATCATCTGTGGACCGCTGCTCAACTACCGTAGGATGGACGAGACCAAGTGGTACGGAAGCGTCTTGATCGTTACCAAGGGTGGTGGCAAGACCCAAAGCTTCGCACCGCACTTGGTTTTGCGCCCGGCGAATGCGACAAACGTTCAGCACGCCCCTGTTGAGACGAACGGTGTCAACGGTGAGTTTTCCGACGCAGCAAATGGCGCCAGCACAAACGGCACAGAGACCCAGGGTCAATGTCTCTACTCTGATCCTCGCAACACCTTCTGGGCCTTCGACTTGTCGCTCCCGCTCACCCAAACGGAGGCGAAGTGGGAGTACTCAATCCCTGATATGCGATTCTCAGTTGGCAACATCAGGCCTGATCGCTACCACTTCTTCGTCCCGGCCATTAACGAGTCGATGCGCATCATGTTCCACTCCTGCAATGGGTTCAGTGTGGGCACTGACGAAGACGCCTGGAGCGGCCCCGCCTTGTGGAACGATGTGAACCGACACCACAAGGAACGGCCATTCCACGTCATGTAAGTCCAACTTCTCGACCTGGTACGAGGCCGCTTACTGACACTCAAAAAGGCTTGGAGGAGGTGACCAGATCTATAACGACGGAATCCGAGTCGACGGACCTCTGCGCGAATGGACCGAGATCTCGAACCCCAAGAAGCGCAGGCACTTCCCATTCCCTGAGAAGCTTCGCCAGGCGTGTGACGACTACTACCTTAAAAATTACATTCGCTGGTATGTGCATGGTGAAGGAAGCACCTGAGGGTTTGAGAGAACTAATATTGTGAACAGGTACTCTACGGAGCCGTTTGCGACTGCCAATGGCCAGATTGCGCAGCTCAACATCTGGGATGATCATGATGTATATTGAAGCTTGAACACAATGTATTGAATGATCTGCTAACCGAACGACCTAGATCATTGACGGCTTCGGCTCCTACGTCGACGACTTCATGCGATGCGACGTTTTCAGAGGTATTGGTGGAACTGCTCACAAGTACTACATGCTGTTCCAACATCACCTGCCTCCACCACCATCCACCTACACTTCGGGTACATTTTTCTATCCTACAGCGAAAGAATTTAGACTGATACATGAACAGACCACGCGACGACGTCCGAGAGCCAAGGACTTGACCCCAATCAGCTCATGGATACCTACGTTGCACCTAGCAAGTCGGATCTCAGCTACATTGTTGGCAAACAGCCTGGTGTAAGAAACCGGTGCAAGTTCTCCTTCCAAGCACAGCTAACCATTCTCCCAGCCCTACGTCGCAGAACACTCACATAACATGTTCGCCCGGCTCGGTGCGCGAATTGCCTTCCTTGGCATCGATGCTCGAACTGAGGTAAGGCTGCGGGGAAGCTCATACTGTGAAGGCGCAAAATTAACAACAGCTCATAGCGCACGCGCCATCAAATCAACTACCCGGAGACATACGACTTGATCTTCAGCCGTCTCAGACAAGAGCTCAAGGGAGCCCAGGAGTCTGGACGTCCGTTCAAGCACTTGATTCTTCTGCTAGGAATTCCAATTGCGTACCCTGTAAGTGGAGACAGCTTGCGAAATGTACTCGCAGAGATTGACTTTTCCCTAGCGCTTGACATGGCTTGAGAACGTCTTCCGTAGTCCCATTATGGGTCCTGTGAAGTTCCTGAACCGAAGATTCGGTCTCGGTAAGTGTCCAATGGGAAGACAGGATCGGCCTTGACTCGCTGACAATCCCAGCTGGTGGTGTTTTCAACCACTTTGACGGCAGCGTCGACTTGCTCGACGACCTTGACGACCACTACACAGCCAGAACTCACAAGAAGGAGCGCAACGCTCTTGTCGAGAGGCTTCAGGCCATCGCGTCGGAGTTCTCAGTCCGTATTACCATCTTGGGCGGCGATGTGCATTTGGCGGCTATGGGCCGATTCTACTCGCATCCTCGCCTGAACATTCCCTCAGAGAACGACCACCGCTACATGGCCAACGTGGTCTCTTCTGCCATTACCAACAAGCCACCGCCAGCGGCGATTGCCAACTTGCTGGCCAGGAGAAACAAGATCCATCACCTGAACCACGACACGGACGAGACGCTGCTGAAGTTCTTCGACAAAGATCCTGGCGACTCGAGCAAGACTTCCAACTCGAACCATGTGACTATGCCCAGCCGTAACTTTGCCATTCTCACGGAGAACTCGCCCAACAATGGACTGGCTGCGCCCACCAACGGCGATGCGCGGTCTGTGATTTCCGGCAAGGGTGGGCACGATTTCCTCCACGTCGGCGAAGTTGAATCGGGTTCAAAGCACAAGGCAGCCGGAAAGCAGCACGGCACCGGTAACGATGGCAGCTTGGATATCTGCATCCGTGTCGAGATCGATCAACATAACCGCGAAGGCATCACCGAGGGTTATGGTGTCACTGTTCCCCAGCTCAAGTACAACAACCATCCAGAGCCAGTTGGGCCTTTCCCTGCGCAGGAGCGTGAGAATGGACATGACGAATGAAGAGACTCGGTCCAAGGTGGTGGAGAAGATGTCGAGAATCGGCGCTCGACATTGGCTAGCATTTTTGCAACGGTTGTCGGAGATCCCATCCGATGCGTTGTTGGTTGCATTACGTTATACCCATGAAGCGAATGAGCTGAGGAAAGTGAGGAGACAGATGGATGTACGATGTTGCGGGTGCATCTGGGGGGTAAATCAACCTTTGTTGTGTTTTAATGATTGATTGTGTATATCTCAAAAGACTAATATCGTTGAGGGCTTGAGCGAAGACGGAGCCATTATCCGAGTTTCTCTGTTTCTGCAAAGTGCCATTCGTTTGCTCTAGGCACTTTGCAGCAGCACCTCTGTACCTTCGTAGGTAATACACGACTTGTCTCCACGTCGGAACATCCATCCGATCCCGACGTCGCAAAGTCGGGATCGGGACAGCTGATTGCCTTTATCTGGCGGGCCCACTGAGCCGATCAACTCCGCTGCTATCTCGACCCCAAATCGAGGACAAGGTACAATTGACGCTTGTGATTGGCTGATGTCTCCCCCGCAAAGCTGTGCAAGGTTGCGATAGGCAGCTGGGTCGCTGCTCAATGGAAGAGTGCTGTTGCCATCGTTATCGGCAGAGCGACACCGGGACCCCACATTAGCAGCCGGACGTCTGGCCCCGCAGCCCCTCACAAGCTCTCCGCCGCAAGCTGTCGCGTTCTTAAACCGCGCCCACCCGACGTTTGCGTGCCCTGTGGTTGGCATTGCTGGCATCCAGGAACAATTTCCGTGTCTCACGACTCGTCCAGATTTTTCATTACGTTACGCTACAAATCTTAATAGCCAGTCGGCCGCAGTCCTCGTTTCTCACCCGAGGTCACCTGCTCTCATGTGAACCAATTGTCCATCACCCATAGACCACTGCTCACGCTCATCACTTGTTTTGTGTGTGCTTCCGAGGAATACTCACTTGCCCGCCCGATCCGATATAGAAGGCGTTCACGCAGCACCACGGTGTCTCTGCCCATCATGGCGTCCACACGAGCAACTGGGCTTCTCAACTCCCAGCTCCGGAGCTCTTCCCGCATCACGTCCCTCGGACGCAGCGTCTCTGCTATTGCAACGACCAGACTCACAACGCGCTTGTCCGCTCCGGCGACAAGGATAACCACAAGAATGGCGACCTTTGCTGCCTTCAAGATTCCCAAGATTACAAACGAGCCCAATGTAGGTGACATATCGGACGAAGCTCGAAAGGGCGCCAGTGAGGGGTAGTCGACTGACAATCACCACAGCACCATTATGCCAAGGGCTCCGCTCAGCGTCAAGGCTTGGATGCCGCGGTCAAGACCCTTCAGAGCAAACTGCCTTTGGAGGTGCCAATTGTAGTTGGCGGTCACGAGGTTAGTCGCGCTAAACATCTACGCTGTTATTCGACTGCGTGTAGCTGACAGCGTGCCTAGATCTTGACGGGCAACACGGGAAAGCAGGTCAACCCCGCCGACCACAACACCACCGTAGCGACGTACCACCAGGCCTCGCCCTCCGATGTCACCAAGGCTATCAAGTCCGCCCTCGCAGCCAAGCCCGCTTGGGAGTCCCTGCCCTTCGCCGACCGCGCTGCCATCTTCCTCAAGGCCGCTGACCTGATCTCCACCAAATACCGTTACGACATCATGGCCGCCACCATGATCGGCCAGGGCAAGAATGCGTGGCAAGCCGAGATCGACGCCGCGGCCGAGCTGGCCGACTTTTTGCGTTTCAACGTGCAGTACGCCGAGGAGCTGTACGCCCAGCAGCCGCAGCACAACAGCCCGGGCGTGTGGAACCGCGTCGAGTATAGGGCCCTCGAGGGCTTCGTGTACGCTGTCAGCCCCTTCAACTTCACTGCCATTGCCGGTAACCTCCCCGGCGCGCCCGCGCTTCTCGGCAACGTCGTCGTCTGGAAGCCCAGCGACTTCGCCATCGCTTCCAACTGGCTGGTCTACAACATCCTGCTCGAGGCCGGCCTGCCCCGCGACGTCATCCAATTTGTCCCCGGCAACCCCGAGGAGATTACCAATCAAGTGCTGAAGCACAAGAGCTTCGCCTCTCTCCACTACACCGGTAGCACCGCCATCTTCCGCAAGCTGTATGGTGCCATTGGACAAGGTGTTGCGGAGGGCCGCTACACCTCGTACCCGAGGATTGTCGGCGAGACGGGTGGTAAGAACTTCCACCTGATCCACCCCAGCGCCGACGTCGATAACGCCGTCAAGCAGACCATCCGCGGCGCGTTTGAGTTCCAGGGCCAAAAGTGCAGCGCGACGTCGCGTGCCTACGTACCGGCGTCCCTCTGGCCCCAATTCAAGGAAGGTCTCGTCGCTGAGGTCAACAAAATCAAGATTGGAGACCCGACCGACCACGGCAACTTCATGGGCCCCGTGATCCACGAAGCCTCCTTCAAGAAGCTCGCGGGCGTCATCGACGCGGCCAAAACGGACAAATCCCTAACGCTCGTCGCGGGCGGCACGTACGACTCTTCAAAGGGCTACTTTGTCCACCCGACAATCTACCACACCACCAAGGCGGACCACAAGCTCCTGAGTACCGAGCTTTTCGGCCCCGTTCTCGTTGTACACACGTACGACGACGTGAGCGGCAGCGGCAGCAACAACGCGTCGGCGGGAGCCTTTTCCGACGTCTGCCAGCTCATTGACAGCACGGGCGAGTACGGCCTCACGGGCGCCGTCTTTGCGCAGGACCGGGCTGCGGTGGTGGTGGCCGAGGAGAAGCTGCGCAACGCGGCGGGTAACTTTTACATCAACTGCAAGAGCACGGGCGCCGTGGTGGGCCAGCAGCCGTTTGGCGGCGGCAGGGCGAGCGGGACGAACGACAAGGCGGGCAGCCAGAATTTGCTTAGTCGGTTTGTGAGCTTGAGGAGCATCAAGGAAGAATTTGCGGCAACGACAAAGGTTGAGTATCCTAGTAACGAGGTCTAGAAGGTGTCCTTTGATGTGGAAAGTGAAAAGGGAGGGAGGGTTTCAAGGGTTGTAAATTGTGACGGGTCTGATTTTCTTCTTGTTTCATCATTTTGGCGGTGGTATGGGATATCTGGTTTTAACACTCACGTTGACATGAGTGAAGCATTACGAGCATTTGCTACGATCGAAAATGAAGACATTGAATCTTTCTAGCTAGCTAGCTTACTGCGATGGAGAAAAAAAATCTCTGGATTGCATGAACACATATCCACATGGACGTCCAAAACTTTTGGTGACTGTCACGTGCGCACATTGAAATCCAAGGACGACGGCGCAAAGATGCAAGGACCGAGATGATGGAGGGAGGGGAGGGGCGGTGGACATGATTCAAGCTTCTTGCTAGATTCCATGTCCGCAGCGGGTCCTCCGGGTTACCGTTCGCTTCTCAAGGGTTTCGGCCGCTAGTCCGGGTTGGGGAATGGCCACTGCTGCCTCTCTGGGGCTGGGGCGCACGAGAGCTTCCACATCTAGATCCTGCTCCTCTTTTATAGAGTTTTGGATCTCCGGTTTTCACCACCGGCCTACTATGCACCTACACTTGAAGGAGAAGGAGGCCCGGGAGACACAGAAACAGGCAACCCGGGTCATGACCTGGCCCAAGGCAGGTGAGGCAAGGTAAGCAAAACGGCTGTGCGGCTCAACCTAAACAAAACTTATAGTGCAAGCTTTCCATGTTCGAATTTCCCTCATAAGATATTATTGGGGTAGGCGGCCTCTTCTCTACATTTGATCATACTGGTAAAGACTGAGGCAATTATCGGATTTGTGATTTGGGATGGGATATCCCACGACGGGCCGCAACACGTTGCAACGAGACCAGGCTAAGTCAGGGGAGAAGATCCCGTTGACAAAGCGCGAGTGAGGAAAGTCTGCATGGTTATCAATATCAGTAGACGCGAATGGTACGGATAAACTTGAAGAGATATGGAGAGGAGGGGCAAGGAATGGTGCCCACGTGCTCACTTTACAAGAGGACAGGGGCCCGGTTCGTCATCGGTCCCATAGGTAGGTAAGTCAACGTCGGCACGGTACGAGTCGCCAAACCCTCACTTCAGCTTTTGCGAATCAATCTCAAACGCCGAAACGGCTGCTCCATCAATTACAGATACATACAAGAGGCACGTTGCCAGGCACGCGCGCAGCTGAAAGGTGGGGAGAAGGGGGATTTTACGGGATGCGGACGGAACACGGCTCGCGACACGGGACACTGACCACCTCTGGTCGGAAATCGACAATATGTAAGAGGCCAGCCGGCCAGTGAGTTTCCTCGACCAACGAAATGTCGAGCACATGTCTCGTGCCTCTCTCTGGATTTCTCGGTTCATGCCAGACAAAGTCGCATCGGAAACTAAGCTTCCCAGACCCTCACTCTCCAGGTCTACAGACGCCCCCTCCCATCCTCCACTCATAAATTGTTGGCATGGGACATGGCAGCAATGGGAGGGTACCGACGATCCCATGTGGCCGTGCTGCCAAATTGACAAGCACAGCAGCTCTTCTGTGAGCTTGTGCGGCGACGACGTACCTACGTAGTATCTTTTTGGGGGGGGGGTGTGTGAACCTTGCGTGCGGGCGCTTGGCGCTGGGGGTTGCTTAGTTGCCATTCAGGAACACCATGTGCTCGAATCCGCGCTTCTGATTGGCCAAGAACCTCGAACCCACGATGCTGCCTCTCCTGCCCGTTTCCTCGCCCAGGAGTCCAGGTCCGCCCTCCTGATTGGGCAGCTTTTTCTTTCCGTCTTTCGTTCGTCTTATTCTGCGTTACTGCCCTCTAGTGTTTACGGGGATTTTCCCTTTGGGACATTTCTTCTGGGCTTGGAGTCGCGTGCCCTCTCTCCTCCAACCTAGTTCGTTCAGGAGAGCACCCCTCCCTCTCATCCCCAAGGCCCTTCGCACTTCCATCAGGGTTGTTACCTATGCCGATAGGAGGACCATCACTGCCGCTGCCAGTCTTTCACCCATGCCCCAGTCCAAGGCGAGGGGGGGGGGCGTGGGTGGCTAGACGGCTGCTAAGAGGTTGACGGCTATCTAACGCAAGTGCCTTAACAGATTGCAGCCACGGGTCCGGGGTTGTAGTTAGATAGAGACGGGGTTGAGGCACGAGTGAGAATAGGTATGTATGGATGAACAAGCCAAGGATGGCGAAAAGCGAGAGTCAGTCAAAGTCGTGGTTGTGGTTGTGCGCCGCCTCGACTTGCATCTCCCGTGCCGTATCTGTAGTTCATTACTCTACCTCACCTCCCTCCCCTCTACATCTTCTTGAACTTTTCTTTTCTCACGGACACCCAAGTCACCCTCCCTTCAACACTCGCGTGCTCCTTCTTGAGCCCTGGTTATTGTCTTGTAGTCAGAGCAGCGAATCGGATTTGCATCCTCCTACCAGACAGCATCGACCAGGCGCTTCTGCATCCGTGGCCAAGCCCAGAACAGCCTTCGACACCCAGCCGTCATCTTTCCCGTGGGCACAGCCTCAAAAGCAGACGTCAACCGATTTGTCGCTCAGCATAGAGCCTCGAATTTCCCTCACTCGGCTTCCTGTTCTCAATCTAGTTCTTCGTCGGGCATACTTCTGTCGTGTGAATCGCTCAGAGTCCGCTCGTACTTCGTCTCCCACATTTCTCTCCCTCCCTCCCTCCCTCTCTCTCTCTCTCTCTCACGCACACCTCACACGCACACGCGCACACCACATACATTACGCACAATGCCGCGTCCGACATTACCACCCACGCCGGCGTCTTCCACGGATATAAAGGGTCAAGATGGCTCCAAGGACCTCGCTTCCCTCCAGCTTTCCTTCGAACTGCCCCCGCCAGCACTCGTCCAGGACGCCTCGAGGATCTCGCCAAAAGACACGAGGAGGACGTCGCCCAACACCACCGGCTTCCAACCCATTTCGCCCTCCAACGTGAACAAACCGTACCCAGTGCAGCCCAGCGAGACGGTCAAATCCCGCCGGCGCTCGTCGGCAGCCCAAAAGGCGGCTGCCTCGAATGAGAGCTTCGCGCTGCCCCCGCCGCCGACCAGGTCACGCAAGATTATCCAAATGAAGCCCCGTGCTCAACAGCAGAACGAGGCCGAGGACACCACCCCGCCAGCGGCCGGTGCCAAGGCGGGGGCTGCGGGTCCAGGAAAGGCCGGCGCGACGGCGGCGGCGGCGGCGAATGGGTCCTCCGCTTCGACGGCGCAGGGTAAGAAGAAGGCGCCGTCTGCGACGAGCGCAGCGGGACGGAAGATTGCGAGGAAGACGGCGCACAGTTTGATTGAGCGGCGCCGCAGATCCAAGATGAATGAGGAGTTTGCCGTTTTGAAGGGCATGATACCGGCCTGCACTGGGGAGATGCACAAGCTGGCCATTTTACAGGTCAGTCGAGTCAATCATTTCGTTTAGTATCAACCTTTGGGCACTAGCTAAATGTCGTGCAGGCGTCGATCGAATATGTGAGGTACCTAGAGGACTGCGTCTCCAAGCTCAAAGCCCAACGAGACGCCTCTGAGGCCCGCTCACCCACCGAGTCCGGCCTGCAGACGCCTTCGGGGGGGCGCGGCGAGCCGTGGGGCCAGATCCCGCAATTCGTCCCCCGATATCAAGAAGACCCCGACGACGTGGAGATGACCGACTCCGAGGCCCCATCACCGACCTTCCCGCCCGTTCAGCAGCATCAGCATCAGCACGCGCAACAGCAACCGCAACAACAGCAGCAGCAGCAGCATTCCCACTCCCACTCCCACTCCCGCTCCCAGCAGCCGTCCGTGTCGCCCGCCCTCCTGCCGCAGGACTTGCGGGAAAGACACCGCCACGACTCGTACTCGTCAGTATCGACGGACCACCCGCGCCACAACAGCTACAGCTACAGCACCTCGACGACGACATCGCCCGCATTCGGGCCGCAGACATATGTCGGCGGCGTCGGCGGGTACGGGAGCCTTTCAGCGCTAACCAGTCCCGCGCTGGCGCCGCAGCGGGATCGCGATCTGGATCACGAGGCGACGGCGGCGCTGCTGATGCTAAATAGCGATCGGAGGGGCACGAGCGGGGGTGGTGCTGGACCAGCGAGGGGTGCTGGACGGGGCATGTCGGTGAGGGATCTGCTCAGTACTTGAGGGAACCCTTGTTACTGAATGACAGATGTGTCAGGTAAAGAAGGGGGGCCGGTGATCTTAACCGATGCTCGAGAGAAGACCCCGGCGGAGCCGACGCTTCGACCTCTGTCAGCATTAAATTTGCCATGATGGTCAGGGTTTCTCTATGCGGCGTGGTCTAGAGGTTTTATCGCATGAAATGCGGGAAATGAAAAACTTGGGATGAAGAGGTTCTAGAATCCCCAGCATCATGGATTACTGTCAGAGCTCCACAGGGGACATGTTATTCATCGCAAATACGATGGGAGAAAGAGAGCAATCTTTTCAAATCGCGGAAACACGGATGGGGGAGTATTTGGGATGGAGTTGGGCGGTCTGGGCGCGGCGCATACGGAAGGGGTCTTCTCACCCCCATGAGCCTTGTCGGTTGTCAATACTAGTTATTGCATTGGTACGGGATGAAAATATCCAGAAGGGAATAATAGAACGGCCGGTTGGACGACCGCATGACTTGACCCGTACATGTCTTTGAAAGAGTTTCTTCCTCGAGTGAACATACGATAGGGGTCTTCGATCGGCGACAAGCGTTTGACCCTCTCTCGTGAAGGGAAATCTTTAGAGTCCCATTCCCAAGCTAGCCCCTGAGGTTACCAGATGGACGGGCATGCAGGAGGTTCGCGGCGGGCGACGGCCGCGATAGGTGACCCAACCGGATCCATCGAACAAGAGTCGCTAGAGGCTGCATCCTAGTTCGTTTCGTTAACGGACGGAGGGAAAAGAGAACGAGGGATGTTCTGGAGAGCGATGCGTGTGTGTGTGTGTGTGTCCAGGTTGCATTACGGGTTTCAGGGTCTGGCGGCATCGTACGAGATCCTCACCCGTCCTTCTCCACCATCGACCCATCACGTGACGGTGCTTCAGTCTCGAAGGAGGCCCGTGTAAGTCAAGTTTGCCCAGTTTGATACCGTTCTTTGGTGTCATCCTCATGGATGTGGTAGGTGGGCGGGCTTGTTGAAACGAATTCCAGGGAATATTACCTTTCTCTCTTCTGATGGCTGCGGCGAGTCGAGATTTTATGGGTACCATATCTTTGATGGAGTGGGAAGAGTTGAACGGGTATATAACCCAGATACCGCCTTGACGGTGTTCAATCTCTGACTCCTAATCATGTTTTGCGATTTTCTTCTTCGACGTGTATATGCAAGGATCAGTGCTTCCTTGACTTTGGGATTCTCTATGTCGTCTTGATTCGATCCTACAGAGAAAGACAGCGGTGAGCCATCCTCGACTGCACCACGAGTATCTAAGACAAATACAAATACGACAAGGTCGCCCACATATTCACCACTCAGATCACTTAATCCCCCCCAAAATTTACCTCAAAAAGAGTAAAAAAGATGGCCCCACGAAGCATCATCACAGCCTACCCTCAAGGCCACCGGCGCTATGTCTCGCCCCCAATCAGCCCCTCCACATTCGCCCCGGACGCGAACGACATCCTCGCGGAGCTGGGCCTACGCGCCGACGACTCGGCTTCGAGCGCGGGCGACTCCAGCACGGGGTTCTCGACGATCGACTCGGGCGTCAGCGTGAACGGGGGTGGGAGCGGGACTGTGAGCGGGGCCGGCGGTCGGAGGAGGCGGCGTCGGAATCGTAACCGGAACGGCAACGGCAACGGACACAGTAAAGAAAACAGCACTCAGACGGCACACAATGGCAGCAGTGGAAACATCAGTATCGATAACAAGAATAGCCACGGCGGGAATTTCAACAGGCAGACGACGGTGGTGATGCCCCGACAGGGCGGCGAGCGGGACGAGAAGCCTGTGCGCTTACAGATTGGGTTAAATCTGGACGTCGATTTGGAGCTCAAGGCGAAACTGAAGGGAGATATTTGCTTATCTTTGGTGTAAGTATCCCCTCCCTCCGTGCTTATATTTTCTTAGTTCTGATAATTCCCTCCTTTTCCTTCCAATTCTATTGTTTATTCCAAGGAACTGACGGAAAACTGACCAGGCGCGACTGAGAAAAAAGAGTGGAGAGGAAGTTCTCCAAACGCGAATCGATACGGGTGAAGCCCAACTGGAAGGGCGAAGTCGACGTCAAAGAGATGTTCCACATGCGCCTCGGCAAATTCAGCTTCAGACAGCGCTGGATCGATCGCGAAGTCAGCGAGAGTCTCACTTTGGCGATTGGAGTCTCGCTCGCCATGGGCGGGTTTGTTGCGGGATTTGCGGCGTCGAAATGGCTCTGCTGATTCTTTTACAACTCGTTTTTGGGTATGGGAAAAGGAGAGACGCAAGGTTTTCCTTGTGGTATGCGGGAGATGTCGTATATTCTGTGGTTATGGGACAATGGGAGGCGTTTGGGAAGTGACACTGGGTTGTCCTTTGCGAGAATTTGGTGCATAAAAGTAAGCGCCGCAAAGGTCACGGTTGCGTGTGGCTTGGCAAGAAAACACATAAGCTGGATATTAATTTAATACCAACGGATGAAAATGAATAAATAACATTGAATCGCATTTTATACATGGCAATGGGCCATCTCGCAGCTGTATGACCTTTTGGCCAGCATGGTATTCTCAAAATCCATATCGCTAACAAAAGCATTCAGCTCAGTTAGGACGAAAAGTATCAGTCATGGAAGGTATCCTCCTCCGTCCACCCAACGGCCAGAAACGTGGAAAGTCGGGTGTGTGGAGCGGGTCTTCCATTGCAGTGTCATGAAACTTCACGCGGGAGGTTGTGGCGTGTTTTCCCAGGGAAGCAAGTGTCTGTGCGGTGCTTATGCTGAGATGTATTCTCCCAGCGTGGAGACATTCGTCACATTGTCTGATGTGAAGTTGACATGGGCCGAGCTGCTGGGTAGCTGTGCAGAGTCGTACGAAGCTCGACTTGGGTAGAAGACGAAGCGCCCCGCGACGGTCTGTCTTAGTTAGACCTAGCTTCGTTGCTTGCTACACCGATACTCACCGACGACCCGGCTGGCTGGGATGTCTCGGTAAGTGATCCCCTAGTGCCCCTCGGGCGTCAGTGCTTTCTGCATCAGTTCCCCACACAAGCTCTAGCTGGTTACCCGATCGGGCATGTGAGACAGGGGTCTACGTTCTCCAGGGCCCCCCCATTGCCTGCAGCGACTATTTTTTTCATCCCAACTTTTTTTTTACCCACGTTCCGCCCTCACGCCATTGCTGGATTCTTTCCAAAAACGCACCAACAAGCACGCGACATATTGAGCAGTTGGTGCCTGTAGAAGGAAGTCCACTCGAAAAAGCACGATGGGGAGTCGGGCGGGAGCAATGTCAGCCATTCTGTGCTCCATCAAAAACTTTTTCCTAGGATTAGCGCGAGGAGCCAGAGATATCTACAGGTCCGTCGTAAACTGGATCAAGACGGCATACTCACCGTAAGCTAAGGCAAGGAAAAAAACCAAAGACTTGTCCTAAAAGCTGACTCCTTTGAAGGAATCCATACTACCGCGGCAACATCATCACCGGCACCGCCAGCAGCGGCCGGGCCCCCTTTGACGGCAACCTCCGGATGGTGATATCGCAAGTCTTCCAGCCCTCCGACTGGACCGTCATGGAAGTCGCCGTACTGAGGCCCTCCGGCCCGCCGGTCAAGGCCGTGCTCAAGGTCTTTGACCGCCGTTTCTCGCCATGCATTCAACGGCTGCGTGAACGCCGGGGACTCGGCGAGTGGACCCCTGAGTTTGAGGAGGAGTTCGTCGACTACGTCCGCCGGGGAGCCGCCAATGAGTACCTTTGGGGATCCGACAGCGACAGTGACGATGACAGAACCAACCAAGCTAGGGCCAATGGGGAGAAGGCCGATGAGGGGGAGGAGGAGGAAGATGAGGCGCCCATCAACCTGCTCGAGGAGGAAGTCAATCGCCAGACTCAGTGTGACGCGATTGCCAACGCGCGGTTGTGTCGTTTACAATCCCGAATGGGCGCGGAGAAGGGTATGAGGTTACCCAGGGCGCATTGCACGGTGCAAATACCGGTGGGAGGAAAGGTTGACAATCGTCTACTTGAGGTTTACGGTATTTTGATGGAGTATGTACCCGGCTTCAGTTGCGATGATACCGAATGACGACAGTCGAAAGAAGAGATGTGCCTGATGTGAATAAGCTGTCCATTTCGGCTGGATTCAAGGGCTGGACTCGTGGATGATGGAGGCCTATGGCTGGAACATGTAAGAGCACTAATTTGGACAGGACACAAGTGGTCAATAAGGCTTTAGGATGATGGAGTACATGTCGATTTCGGTTTAGCAGAGTTAGCTTGATAATCATAATGAACAGGGCTTTCGCGAACGTCTAATCAGCGGAGACATCCGCGCCAGAATCTTTCATGGCGACGCATAATCGATCCCCAAAGCTATGTTATGTCAGTGGTCGACTCCGTAGGCTGCGGCATATCCATACACTCAGGGCGAAGGCAAGCGAGCGATATCGAAGGCCTCTCCCTTTTGTGCTCCTCCACGCTGAATAGGTAGCCAAAGACGGTACCGATTATATGCGTCCGGTTTGTCGCCGTGTAGTTCGCCGTCACGTTGTCAGCGTCGCTGTATCCGGTGCCAATCATCCACGAAGATTCCGTGACCTCTGGCAGAAGCAGCGTCTTGGACCATTCCTCATCTTTGAGAAGCTCAAAGTCGTACTTTGTGCACACCAAGGATCAGCTAGCCGTCCTAAGAACGAAGAGGTTCAATTTAAAGGGGCGCGAGGGGCAGAAGGTAAAATTTCCAAGAGCCGAATTGGACAAGACTAAAGGCTACATACGCTCAATATCTTGAGAAAGGTAACCGAGGTACTCCTGCCAGTTTTCAGGCATATAGTCAGTCCATGGGCAAACTGGAACAAAGCGTCTGAGGGTTCGCTTATACCCCACTCCTCCGTGAGGCTGCTCTCGAGGTCTGCGCGGCAGTCGTCCGGAAGGAAGCCGCAATCGTTATCGACCGGCACCGTTGGGTCGACTTGATTGGTGATGAAATAGTGCTGGCAGACCCCCCACGAAAGATCCATGGCCTTTGGTGCCCCTTTATTCATCATGACTTCTGGTAGGGAGTATGTAATGGCAGTGAGCTCGGTGACTGAGTCCCCACCCTTTACCTCGGGGAATGGGACATCGCTGGCGATCTGGAGGTGGGCCTGGAAGACGTCGATGGGCGAGCTGGAGAGGGGCTTCGTCCAGTCGACACCGGGGTATATTGCTACATCGGCACGCGAGGTGTTCTTGAAGGCTGTCTGTACGTCTGTCCAAGGTATTTGGGCGTAGTTGGTTTTTTTGCGGAGGAAGGGGTCGTTGTCCACCGGGATCCAGGACTTCCCAGTGTTGACGGTGGGATCACTGAATCTCGAGGTCGCTCTGAGGATGAGTACCACAGCTGCCTCATAGAAGGCTTGTTCTGGGAGCATTGTGTGCAACATTGGTCCAGGAGTAATGGGGCCTGCGTGTTATGTGTTATCGAGCTGTGGGATGATCGATTCAACAAGCCATGCCTTTAGTGATCGGACCGAAAATCTTTCAAGCGTAGTATCAATAGGTAATTCTTTTGTGAGAATAATTTCAGTAGAAATCAATAGACGGCAAGTGCGAGGTTTTTATAATCCTCTGTCTCCTTGTCCCAATGGTGGTAGCGGAGCTTGAGTCGACTCACTAGCGGCACAGCAGCGACTAATTTTAACGAGCAGCTTAACACGAACAAGCTTTACCCACCCAATATAGCGTGTGACCATGAGTACCAGGGTTCTTGGACCCATTTCGGATTTGTAAGGGACACAGGGGTTGGTGATGTCGGTCCAACTTGTGCCAAGGACGGCATGATGTGCCGAAACCAACAGTTGCCAGGAATCGACTCAACGAGGACTCGAGTAGAAAGCTATTCGGGCGGAGAACCCCAGGTCTTGCCTCGTTTGTCTAGGTAGGTATGGATGTTGACACGAATGCGAGGGTGGCGCCGGGAGGCGCTGAATCTGCTACCAACGTGTGTGGCATCGCTATCGCATGGCTGATGGACGAGGAGTAAGAGAACGAGACATCAGAGTATAGTGGACGCCAGATTTCGAAATTTCTCCTAGATTTGTTTAAAATTCGACTTCACTTCAATTCGTGGAACTAGAACAACTAGCTCACAGGCTCAAATAGGTGTAGATTGATGCCTCTGAGATTCTCAACTCTGTCAGCATCAACACGCACAATGTTCTCATCAGGCTCGGCAACCTCAACACTCTCTAGACCGATACCCTAGGGCTCCTCATCAAGCTCAACAATTCTAGAGTAGACAACGAGTACCTCCAGCAAAAGGCCAAAACAATTACTTCAGAGTCGATATCAGAGCAGAAAACACGTCAAATAGGCGATCATCAAGTATCAACCATAGAACCAATAGACCAATAACAGTGAACCCTCATTTTCCACATCCGGAAGCCCCCTGAGATGAGACTTTGCTTTTTGGTGCCGTTAGATTGAACAACTTGATTAGATTGGTGTTTCTGCTTTACTAGCTTGGGGGATCAACCTGAATAGGTTCGAGCTTCGAGGAAATCATTCAATTCAACAACATGATAGTAGCACTATGCCCCAAACTTATAATATTATTCTAGATCAGTGACCTTAATGAGTGTATTCAATACCGCGCGATTGTGGGTGAGTTGCTGTGACAGGCTGAGCGACAAGCCGCCTGACCAGGTCCGTGTGTGACCACAATATGCCTGAGCCCTGAGCTGAGGGAGAAGAAAGCTTCCCTTTCCTTTCGAGACCAGCCTAACCTCCCTCCAATATCAAGCTATACTCAGCACTTTCATGGCAGCCCAGCTCCGCATCAAATTAGCCATTGGTGCCAGACTCGCTCCTGTCTTCAAGCGAAGGACATGCAGGACCATACAAGCGATCCCATTCATTACAGGAAAGAAATCTCTTCCCACCTGGCAAGGCAGACAGCTATATATTTGACCGACTTGAAATCACTGTGCGCGTTAATTGTCATGTACATTAATGTCCAAGGCAACTACAGATCTATGTATCTCTCTTATTGTTCTACGGTTTCTTATTGGAGAAGCACCTCGCCAACCGCACCGCGGTTACATTCTCTCGCCTGACCCAGGGCCGTTTGACCTGATGATGTCCGCGCATTCACATAAGCACCGGCGTCTACAAGCAATCTTGACTTCTTGACGGACTCTTGTCCCAGGCCCAAATATGGCACAGACGGGATTCCCGCCATCAGGTGCAGCGCAATCTCGACGTCGTTGTTTCTAGCGCTGATGTCAGCGCCTGCCGCAAGCAGAATTCGGAATTGTTCTGTGTACCCATATGAAGCTTCGGGGTGTAATGGAGTTGCTCCATCGTCATCGACCGCCTTGAAGTCCACGACGGACTCGAGCATTAGTCGCACCAGCTCCGCCGAGCTCGCAGCCGCTTGATGCAGTAGAGCATCACCCCTAGGCCGCTGACAGAAATTCCGGCGGCCTTTTCTACAAACAATTGACCGAGGCTGGTGCATCTGAGAGTGCCTGGTAAAGGCCCGTGTCTCCGATATTGTTGACAGCGTTCATGTCGGCGCCAGCAAACCACCTGGACCACTCCAAGGAACCCCTGGCTGGCAGAAAGATCCATATCAGCCTGTAACCCGGTAAGTGACTAGCAGAGACAGCCTGGTCTAGGACACGATCCGGCGCCCTTTTCTTTCTCTGCGTCCCATTGAGATTGCGGATTCGGTAGCTTCGCCCCGGGTGCTTTTCCGACTTGAAATCGAAATCTCGGAGGTCTGTCTGGTCTGTATGGCAGTAAGAAACAGCAAGAAAGTGGCAGTATGGAGATGATCCTATCCCTCTTAGAAAAGATCCCTAGGATTGATCCCTTTACGACTGTGAACTTCATCGTGTACCGGAAATTCTGGTAGACCCGAATAAACGTTGCACTTGAGCGGCGAACAGACTCGATGTGACTGGTCTTTGGCGCAACTCTGTTCGCAAACACTTAGTAGCATTGGAAAGCTCCACGTCAGATGTTAGACTAGGCATTCACTGCTGCCCTGCGTTAAAATATTAAGATGGACATACTATGGACTCCTCAGGACGGTTTGCATACAGTTCTTCCAATAAATTAGATACCTAAAACAGACTCGAAGAAAGGCTTCATCCTTTCGACCCTGCCTTGTTTGTGTATATGAGCTGTGGGAGGCGCCGAACCTGCAAACTCTCAATCTGTGTTCAATTGATTATTATCATCTACCCTATTGAAATGTCTTTGAGCTTAGACGTCATCATCTCGGCAGAATTCGGTGCCGTTCTGGGCTACGTTGAGGCCGAAGCGAGAAATAAGAACGCCTTCGAGCGACATCTGTGGCCGTAGAGATGCTTCTCTCGGCTCAACGCCTGGTCGGTCCTTGCACTGAGTCTTATCTTGCTCATGGGAGTACCAACTTATAAGGCTGCGTTGAAGACGCTAGATGACTTATTCCCCTATGGCCTGTTCCGAGGTTCTCGTCGAGGGCACATGCTTGACACTATCTTCTATCTCCACCTCAAAAACTGGACATACAACATGGACGGCGACGGCCAGAACCCCTCCCACACGGAACCGCTGCGCAGCGGGCTGATGCCGCACTCTCTGAGTCGTAAGACCTTTCCCACCGCCCTCGATCCCAGCTCATCCAATACGGCAGTTTGAGCCGCCGAAAACGGCTCAAATTTGACTGGAAGCTCGACTATGAGGCTGTTTGTGGCCGTCAGCCACTTGTTCCTGTCTTCCGCCATGGCGGAAGACTAGACGTCCGACATCCCGCGCGTTACAGAAAGCGTTGGGACGCCAACGTTGAAGACCTTCCTCTGGGTACTTGTCTCTGAAATCAGCGCCATTAGCATGGCCAAAATTATCAGTGCGGTGTGCCAAGTCACCTTGGGCCTTTCTCTGGCTGGCGGCGCTGGTCTTGCGTTTGTTCAGCGCGGCATTCTCCCTTAGCGGAGAAACTCTCGACTCCATGTCATCGGAATCGGTCGGTGACAAGGCATATGACTTCCGGATTCACTGTCCGCAGTTGGAGGAGAATTTCATGATCATCACCGGCGCTCCATCCCTCGTCCTTCAGTTCTTCCACCATTACGGACACCCCGTGCGGGATAGACCTCGTGAAGTCATCCACCTTATTCTAAATGTAATTGAAAAGGATATACAAACTTTATAAGGTCTTTAGTATTAGCAGTAAGTTGATATATCCGGCCCTCTATAAGATTTATAAAACCGGTCCTTTATTAGTTTTACAAGTTTCAAATGGCCACCTTTTTGTATCTTTGTATTATTTTACCACCATCGTCATGCTTACCAGCTTGATTCCCATCGGACTTGTCTGTTCCACTTTGAGGGTGTCATCCGCCGTATCATCGATGCGGGTTTGTTATCAACTCTACGTTGTTCTGATGATCTGTATCGCTCGGTTCCCCTCCACGGCAGCAGCGTCTACAACGGAGGAGGCAATCGCGTTGGAAATAAGGCGCGGCCTTATTTACGTAAGGGGGCAAGATCACGACCGCGCTATCTTGTTAAGGAACAAGCCTGACGGGCTTGGAACGATCAAGGCTACCGTGGCGGTGACCTATCATGGCCGCTAGGTAGACGGGCATAAGTATATGACATATATGCTCCACTGATCCCATTACTACAAGGATGCGGAGGAGTTTTCCCTACACAACTCGTCCGAGCAGCTGCTGGCGAAATAACTGGGATTGACTTTCTGTTGACTTTTGCTCAACTCACGCGGACTCCTATCCACCTAGCAGAATATGCGACGAAATCATTGGCAGAAAGAAACAGACGAAGAGATTTGTGATTTATTCAACTCAACAGGGTAGATCAAGCTAATTGAAGGTTATTCAGACCCCTCAGTTGAACTATGAAAGTTCCTTTCCATTGATATGTCAGTATATGAGCTTCTCACCATCGTGTTTCCATCACATACGACCATACCCACTGGAGAACTCGGGATCCCGTCCGCTCTCCCATCGATAAACCAGTGAGGGCCGGATCAGTAGTTGGGTCGGTGACGACCAGCGAATACCTGGTGTTGTATGTTTTTGATTTTTGAGGTTTTTGCTCCGCCATCACGATGGGGTTGAATGGAGACCCGCCTCCGCTCGTTAGCCCACCCACACAGCTGTCGTTCGAACAGCCACTAGAAAACTAAGAAATGTTCCGGTTTCTGAAGCTCAAAGATTCACTTTTTAATTTGAAGCTATGTTATTTGACTTGTTGTGGTGGTCTTTTGGAAGACGGAACCCCGATTGGAAAGGATGAGACTGAGATGATCAGCGTCTTCCCATTTGCCCTATGAGTTTGGGTCGCCAACAAACAGATCATCGATGTCTGCTGACAAGCGAGCTAACCTTGAGGCTTATAGCCCCATCAAATTTCTTAAAAAACTCTTGCTGTACTCGTGCTTGTGGTCGCAGATGTCTTCGGAGGAGATCTTGCATGATGCGTGGCTAGAGGATCACTAGCAGTAGTACACGAGACTAGCGACTTCGACGTACACCCAACATTTCCGACAGATTTCCGACACATTACAATTATTAGAAATTGGATTGGCGAAGTAATAACTTGGCGATGGACCGCTGAAGGCAAGAGTAGAGTTACTGGGACTACGAGACGAACTTGAAGTCGTCGACAATCCGCTTGAAGGCGTAACCCATCGAAGAAAGGGAGATAGCTCTTGAAGACGATTCTCAAGTCAAGGTAGTTGATGACTGGCTGATGGTCACGATGGTAGTTCAAAGTTCCACGGGACTGTCTACGAAGCTTTCCCAGATGTGGCAGATAAAGTAGTGTAGGCAGTTGTCCATTGGTCCGTGGTATTTCATGCTTGGCTACTTCAAACGTTTATTGCCTCTGGTATCGACGTTGATGTCGATGTTGGGGTGGCAATCTTAAAGCTTCCCTTCGAAGTGCTGGTCGTTGTCTGAGCAATCTTCAGCCTTCAGAATTTTCTGTCCATGGGAATTGAAAAGTTCAGGCCGCTGCGCTTGATGAAGACATTGAGGACGTTGATGTTGGGAGAGGTGTGGTCATCTTAAAGATGTTTACATGTACTGGATCTTGTTGACTAGTCATAATCATATCGCGTGTCGGAACTAAAATGATTGCATTGTGTGTCTATCATAGACGTCGGGGTCGTGGGTTCACGACACTTGGATGCCTCCCTTTCTTACACCTAAGCCGTCAGCGATGCCATCCACTTTGGCAACAAATTTGGTGCCTGTTGCCACTATTGTTCGTAATGCCGATTTGATACAAGGGCTGATTTATACGTAAATATCAAAGGGGCTCTTGCCCCCCCACGTCCGGACCCCCCGACCCCCGGGGTTGACTGCGCTGGCTCTACCTGCAGTGCCGGCCCTACCTAGGGTACCTGATATTTAACCGTTGACTTGCAGCTCTTGAGAACGCTGGCCAATAGTTGTGTAAGGATGAGGGGCAAGAAAGTTTCTCGTAGAAATGAGCTTTGCTCAATTAAAGTAAATGGCAACCAAAGCACATAGGTAGTAATTCCAAGGAGTCAAAATTTCCACTGCTTGTTTGCCTTGCTAGATGATGAGAGATTGCTACCTATGCTGGCTATGATTAGAACTCGTCAATAGTCCTGCTGAATCCTTCGCCGAAAAACAGGAGCGAATCGTACGCTGGTATCTATGTGTCGTGGAGCTAAGCTGCCATGAAAATGATGCTGCGGTGAGCACCGAAGACCCTGGGGAATACACCGGGGATGGAGCATGGTCTCGAAAGTATCCGTGGAAAGGAAAAGAGAAGCCCCAGTCCCAAAATCGGATATTGAGCGAACCCCGCCAAGTCAATGCCCCCGGAAAGCGCGGCCAATTAAGCTAACTCGCAGTGACAGGGCAGTGGCCGCCCGAGACCTCCGAACCCTTGTGTCCCGTCTCCCGTCCAAAGAGGTACCTTTGTGTTGACTATCCTACCTCCACCTACTACCCAGGCCAACTTCCGTTACATGCAGCACGCGACACCCTCGAGAGGCGGCAAACGAACACCTAGGAACACTAAGAGATAAATGCAGACGCCATGAACAGTTTACGAGCGGGGAGACCAAAGTCTCCTCTGTTCCTTGTCCTCGCCGCAATCCTCGTCTTCGCAGTAGCTGTCGAGGCCTCGTACGGCGATCGGTTGCCAGAGTTCCGAGAATGCGTCCAAGTTGGTGCCCACCACGCGCGCGCGCGCGCTCGCGAATAGCCTTGCTTGAGAATCCCTCTGGCCTGTTATGACTGACATGCTGCTCTGCGCTCCCCCGCGATCCAGGTCTGCCACGATGAGAACTGTGCTCCAGGCAAAGACGCCACACCAATACGTACGTTCCCCCTTCCTCTCGCGCAACGCAAGATGAGCAAGAAACTAAAAGATTTCCCCCCTACAAACAGCCTTCCATCGCCGCCTCCTCCTCTGGACCTGCGCCTCCGAATGCGACTACACATGTCAACATATAATTACAAAGGAGCGTCTCGCTGCCGGAGAGAGCGTGGTGCAGTTCCATGGCAAATGGCCCTTCCCCCGTTTCCTCGGCATTCAGGAGCCTGCCAGTACGATCTTCAGCTTAGGGAACTTATGGGCTCACCAAAACGGCTGGCGCAAGCTTCGCACTGTCATCCCTGCGTCCTACCCTTTGCGGCGCTGGTATGAGTGGCTCGCCGGTATGGGCATCGCCTCCTGGACCTTTAGCGCAATCTTCCACACCCGCGACTTCGTGGCCACGGAGCAACTTGATTACTTCGCGGCGGGCGCGAGCGTGTTGTACGGGTTGTATTACACTGTAGTGCGCATCATACGCCTGGATCGGCCGACGCCGCGCCGGAGGTCAGTGTTGCGCGCGTGGACACTGCTGTGTGTGTTGCTTTACGCCGGACACGTTGCCTACTTGAAGGGTGTGCGATGGGATTACACATATAACATGACGGCGAATGTCATTATTGGTGTGATTCAGAACGTCATGTGGTTGTGGTTCAGTTTGAACAAGTACAGGCAATCACGGAGGACCTGGGCCATCTGGCCGAGTATCGTTGTCGCAGTCGTCGTCATGGTCATGAGTTTGGAGCTCTTTGACTTCCCACCTGTGTGGGGTGCGTTGGATGCACACAGTTTATGGCACTTGGGCACAATTCCGCCTACGGTACTGATGTATAAGTAAGTCGGCCATGCCACTAGGCTAGGCTTACGGGAACGACCGCTAACACTTGCCCAGCTTCCTGATCAAGGATGCACAGGATGATATGGCGGGCAGTGAGAGGCTCAAGTCGTAAGCTGGCGTGAGTTTCGAGCGATTTGATCAATTCAAGGCACATAGCCCAGGCGGCAAGAGACCGAAACCAACGGAACAGGAAGATACTGCTGAGCCGCGGGTTGGATGCCATCCAGGCGGCTTCAATGAGGTATGAAATTACGGGATTAGGCTGCGAAGGCAGAGCACCAAAGGACAAGATATCGTGTAATCATGGCGAATCAATTAGGTTTAATGGTCTATTTTGCCATGTTGTCCGACCTTGAGTTGGCCGGTATAGTAGAGAATAATATGTAACGAGTATGACAGCTTTCTCTGGCAGCAGTGGTAGTGTGGCATCGTTTCCCGTCCACGCAATTTCAAGTTTCCTATACGCAAACAATTTCACGCCTTGGTACAACCCCTGATCAACATCCACCAGATGTCTTATACACCGACAATCACAGTCTCGGTCTTGAAGACCTGAATAGCACCATCACCCCAGATGCCGATGACGGACAGCAGGAAGCCGACCGAGGCAACGGCAGACTGCACGAGCTGTATCTTTCTGAAACCATCGACCTCGCCGCGAATCTCCTCGCCGTTGAGCGCCTCCTCCTCCTCGGCTGCAGCCGCCGACTCGTCGCCGCTCGCGCTGCCGGCGCCGTCGCTGTGCGTGTCGCCGAGGACCTCGTAGCTGGCCTCCATGCGAGCCTCCTGACGAGCGATGCGGGCGGCCTTGCGCGCCTGCTCGCGCTCGCGGCTGGCCTGCCGACGGGCGGCGATGGCCTCCTTGGACGACTCGGGGGAGCTCCTGAGGACGTACGGTGTGATTTGCTCGGCGAGGCCCGAGGTCAGGCCGAGGACGGAGGCGTAGACGAGGTAAGGGTGGCGGAAGGCGCGAGGGGAGAGGAAGAAGGCGAGGAGGAAGGAGGTCGCGGATACGCCGGTAAGGAGGCGCAGACGGGCGGTCGCGCCGGGATAGAGATTCTTGAAGGCGCGGAGGGCGTCGGAGGCGGAGGGGAGGGAGAGGATCGAGGGGACGGTCACGGTTGAGAGGGAGTAGGAGAGGCCCTGTTGCGCGCGCGCACGATGTTAGCAGGGGCCATTTTGAATGAAGCATTTCACGATGGGGGGCTTGGTTCTCGTGGGCATCCCGGAGTCCTGAATGCGGGGAGTGGAGGGGTGAGGGGTGGATGGGGAAGGGGATAGGTAGTGGCGTCACTGATGACCCGACGGCGAGCCGTGTTGTGCACTGGGAGCGGTGAAACATACAGTCAAAAGACCGAGGGAAACAGTTCCCACGAACTTCAGGAGAGAGACTCCTTTGGAAGCCATGGTGGCTGGTGCGGATTCGTAAGGGTCAGGAAGGAGGCGTTAAAGTCGGAAATCGATGGCGGAAGGATGTAAAGTCGAAGTTCGTGTGGTATAGGGATGTGACGACTGAGGTCATCAAACTGGTGTCGGTCGGTTGGTCGGGTCGCTGCTTCTTGCTGCTGCTGACCGGGAGGCGGGGCGGGGAGGGGCGGTATCACTCTTTGTTGGACCGGATCTGACCTGGGTGGTTCACGGCCTGACCAGTCAGGCGTCACAGGATGGTAAGATGATTTGGAGGGAATGGCCGGATTGAATGCTTCACGCTCGTTGACGACGTTCCCGCCTTGCCGCTTGCCGCTCGCTCGCGCGGAAATAGTCAGAAAAAGAGAGGGGCGGCTGTTTCTTTGCTACCTAAGGTAAGTACCTACCTAGGTTGGGTGGTTGGGTGGAGTTTCTGTGTCCGTATGGGGGACTAGGTAAGGCAAGATGAGCTTAAATTATCCGTGCGCCATGCATTAGTCCCGAAGCTGGCCCGAGGTTGCACAAATCAACTTGGCTTGCTGGCATAAAAAGACCTGAGTGCCCCCCGTCAGTCTAGCTACGATGATTCCCTCTGTCCGGCGACCTTTTCAAGGACCAAAACGCCGTCCTCGAGAGCGGGGTTTCTAAGCCATTCTTTCTTCAATCTTCTGCCTCTAGGACAATGGAAACCAGTTGGCTTGCTGTGAGCGCGCTCATCTTTGGAAATCCGGCTCAACCTTCTCAGCATTGGAAACCTCTCTTCGGTAATGTTTGGAGCAGCTTGCTATCCCATTTGACGAAAGAGAGGTCAGGAATCAGTCACGTCTATAAATTTTATATGCACGTTCCTTGTTCTCAACTTTAAGCCTCATCCGCAAGAGGCCTCCTTGCGTGGATCAGGTAGTTGTTCACGATTAGATATGCTCGAGGTAGCGTTGCGAAGAGAGGAAAACCCAGGCTTGATCTCAGCGGAGGGAGACCTACAGGGATGTGTAGGCGTGGATTCTCCTATCCTTCAAGTCATTCCTAACTTGAATAAGAAAATCGTTGACTTCTTCCTGTGTCCATTTGAGCGCCCCGGTCAAAGGAGCCATACTCCATCCCTTGATGCCCTCGAGAAAGTTCTCGAGATTCCACTGACCAAGCTCCTTGTAGTGGGGATCTTTTGGCCACGAATTGAGGGGCCATTTGCCCTTGACCAATTCTCCGTCAACAAACCCAACTTCCTTGAGCAAGGTTACCAGATTTAGAATATTTACAAAAGGGCGACCGAAAATATTGCAAGCCTCCTCGATCTTGTCCACACACTATGAGAACGTGTGTTCGGGTGTCAACGTTCCATCGTCACAGTCAGGCCTCATGTGACCTTCAAATAGTTCGACATAGCCACCAGGTGTAAGGTTACTGTAACACATCAGCATGGAGACGCAATATAGGGGTTCCAGAAACTAATCACTGAAAGGTCTTTTGGGAAAACTTCTTCCAATCGCGAATACTGGAGGTCATGCCAAGGAAATTTATGTAATCAAACGGCTGACTGAACGTCCAAGGCTCTTCAGCATCATCGACCTCGAATTTGACGTTTGGTGGAACACCAGAGCGTCGTCAACAAGATGAATATGTTGCAGTTCGAGGGAAGCTCATTCGTACAATGCCGTAGGCACTGGTGTAAGACCAATGCCGATTACCTATTGTAAACTTAGCATGTCTTGAGTGAATGTGCGGTCGGTTCCTTATCTCGGCCTCGGGGTGTTCACCTCCAAAGTCAATAGCCCACAATCCGGTTCCAGTTCCGATGTCAAGGACACGTTGAGCTATGGAGTTCTCATTCGGGGGTGCAAGGCCCAACTTGTAGTCGAGGATGAGTAGATACAGGTTATGCTGAAGATCTGCAATGAACGTGAAATGGCGTAGAAGTAGAAACGCAAAAGTGCGACCTACCAAACCTGCCATTCTCCTTGTCATCATCTGGCTATTTGTGTTCTGCCTTGATCGGTTTCAGAACACCCATGCGGCTAGAGAATCGGAAGGGCTTACTGCCTTCTTTGTACTTGTGGTACGTCCTCCCATTATCGATACGATGCTGAATGATAGAGCTGTTCAGACTTGCACTGGAAGACGCAATGCTCTGGATTCGTTAAACCATTTCTCACAGAACAGAGCGCTGCGGCATAGCATAGACTTACAGTTGCCATATCAGATGAGGCATCATCGCTGAAATATTAGGCGATGAGGACTGAGCGGGTGCTTGTTTACAAGATATGGCTTACATCGTCGGCCGCCTTCACGGGACCATCATCAGGCACGGGATCGGTCGGATTGTGCGATATAGTGCAACAAGTTCCGTGAGAATTGGTGTGTAGCTTGAAAAGGTACCTACCTAGTCTGCTCATTGAATGCGGCGCAGTTGAAACGAGGGGCGTGACGGCTGCACAAACGATTTTGGCATATCTGTGGACTGAAAATGATACCCCTCTTCTTGTATGGAGACATTTATGCATGTTGGTGGCAAAGATATAACTTGCTTCCAACGAGTAGGGTGCCTTACGCACGTATCTTTACTAAATGAGCTGTGTCCAATTGCTCAAACTGAGGATTTCCATCGTTGAGGGATAGCTCGCGAGGTAATCATTCGAATTCTACAAGAGCACACAACTGGCCGAGCCTGTAAAGTAGCATGAATCGATCGAGATGATGTGTCTCTACTCATTGAAGTAACGTGTGCACCTAAATGAGCTTGAAAACGATATATTTCAATGCCCATCCATACATGCAGTACCTCATCAATTGGTACATCATTCTGTCGACAGCTTGACCTTGGCTACTCTTATGTTCCCGGCTCCTCAGTCTGCTTATTTTCGGGTTTCCTCCCGTAAACCGAGTAGCTTCCTCTCGTGTTAGCATCGATATGACTTCAACTTGAAAGATCAAACTGACATTGGCCAATAAGCATGGATGTTTCGATTCCTCAAGTTGGACCGCACCTCTGCCAGGAAGATGAGGACCTCCTCGTTCGTCCAATTCAGCGCTCGGGTGTATGGCGCCAGAGTCCAAGCCTCGAGACCCTCCATGAAGTTGGCATTCGTCCACGATCCGATCTCTTTGTAATGAGGGTCCTTGGGCCATTCGTTGATGGGCCACTTGTACGTCTCGATCTTCACATCGACGAACCCGGCTTCTTCCATGACGGACACGAGAGCAGGGATGTCTACGAAAGGTCGCCCAAAGATTTCCATGGCCTCCCCAATTAACCTGAGCCATTTCGACATTGCATGATCTGACCTGAGGGTACCGTCGTCGCAACGAGGATTAAGATCGCATTCTTGGATTTCTAGATATCCGCCGACTTCCAAGTGCCTAAAGGGTTTAGTCTATGCCTGTCGCCCATGCTGGCAAGACTTACTTGAAGGCTTGTTTGAATAGCTTGGACCAATCAGTTACGCTCATGGTCATCATCCGTGTATGGATGTAGTCGAAGGGTATCGAATACGTCCAAGGTTCCTCGACGTCGTCGACTTCGAATCTGACGTTTGGAGGAATTCTACGACGGGTCAGCTTTTCGAATCAATTTCAGGAACCCCAGGTGTCGTAGACGCACGCTTCTGTCTGAACAGGCGAAAGATCCACGCCGTAAACCTAGACCCTCGCATCAATCCTTGCCCAGGGACACAGCAGGAGAGGCCCTTCTTCACATACCTCGGCCTCAGGGTGCTCATCAGCAAATTCAATTGCCCAAAGACCAGTACCTGTACCGATATCAAGAACTCGTTTAACACCAGAGGCTTTTTCACCAAGGGGCGCGAGGCCAAGCTTGTAGTGAAATGTGAGGAGGAACAGATTATGTTGTAGATCTGGACGTTGCATGAGATAAATCACTAGATGAGGGACTAGAGAGGAAGACAAACCTAATCGATCGGCCTCTTTCTCGTCATTGGGCAAATGATATTCTGCACTCGTTATGAAACCTTTCATTATGTACAAATGGCAAGTCTTGTAAATAGAGTCTTACTGCCATCTTTGTATCTGTGGTAAGTCCTGCCGTTCTCGAGGCGATGTTGGAAAATGGAGCTGGTCAAGCTGGTCGTTGATGACGCAAAGCTCTTGATTAAACATCAGAACTTGCCCCGGGGCCGGATTCGAACAATGAGAGGGGAAACCTACAGATGCATGGTCTGATGAAGTATCGTCCCAATCCTGATCGAGTTGTCAGAAGCCATCAGTCCACTGCGAGGCTGAAGATGTGTTACCCTCTCTTCGGCGATGATGACTGGACCTGCGCCCGTAGGGCGATCGACCTCATCGTTACACATTGCGTGGGCTTGAACAGAGGGCCCGCTGTAGATGTACAGAGCACGTTTGCCCGACACCGAAGAAACAACTTCTGTGGTTTTCCGGCCCTGTGTTGTGGCTCTTTATGAGTTTAGGGGGTGCATGTTTTACCCCTCTCCTTGGCCAGGAATCATTACTGCATGTTGGCGGCACAGATGCAGCTTGCTTGTGGAGACGGAATTCATGCTTCCCAAAAGATCACTCACGTACGTATCATTTCTGCGACGAGATCGATAGGTCAGGTATACGACATTCACAGGTCCTGTGGGTGCTTGGAGGGTCGATACTGGGTGCATTCCCTTGTGATACCCAATCGTTCGCTCCGCCGCGCCGCGGAGTTGAGCCGCTGCATAGGCTGACTGAAGAGATGATGTTGTGTCTGGGAAGGTCTTAACGTGTTGTCGCTTTGCATCGTACGACTTGGCAAGTAAAGACTCTTATCGTCAAGGCAGGGTTTGGAAAGTACCATTCAATAATTCTCGGCCGCTTTTCTTTTTTCGGTCTCACGTGGCAAAGGGTTTCGATTCCAATATGTAGCCAGAACATCATTGCAATGTTCTTGATGGAGATACTACCGCCACCAGGTTCCTGGGATGCCAATGTGGAAGACGTTGCGGACCCGAGCTTCTGGGGGTTCCATTCTCCTGGGTCTCGATACCAAACGAAAAGTCAGTCAGAACATAACGATGCGCCCGATCCATGTATGACTACAAGCAGGGCTCGTATTTGTTAATAACATATCGAATGAGCGCCGCATTTTGGTGACCAACACATGACGAGGACAACGTTGTATAGGTGACTGGGAAAGGTGTTTACGAGGAGTGTGTCGTCGGTCCGGGGACAGAGGAAACCGCGCTAAACTAGGCCCCGTGCGGGAGGGTTAGGTGCGTTTGGAGACTGGAGGGATCCCGAGGAAAGAGACTGCTTGCTTCTCTCTTTCCTCTGTTCTCCCCTCCACCAATCAGCTGCTCCTTCCGGGACCTGCATGTTCCCCGTGATCGAGGCCGACTTTTGGATGAGTCAGCAGCGGAATAAATAATCATTTGGGTTTGGCATGTCGCAGAGGGCTCCGCACTCGTTGTCTACCACCTTTCGTTGCCGAGGTCCAAAGGTTCGACGCGCTACCAGGGCTGCTATCTGAGCTGCGCTTTGCCGTGGCTGTTGCATCACAGAACATCGCACCCACCGGACTCTTTTTGCGTTCTTCTTTCTTGTGTAACAAAAGTTGGTGCGAACCCAGCCTCCGGTGTCTTTGTGCAGCCAACGGATCCACCAAACCTCCATCGTCAACGCCCCCAACAACCAGAATCTATCACCTTAATCTCGTGGGAACAGGGTCCCACACGTCATCATCTCGAACCACCTGTGATACCTTGTTCATTGTCTCTGTCCCATTCTCATCATCCACACTTAGTTCCTGCAAAAATGCCTGTTCCCGAGTCCGAGTATTTGAGTCCGGTCTGGAAGGACGGTATTTTTAGTGAGTGGCTTCCGGATATCTTTTGTCTGCTGCACCATCGTCGAAACTAACTGTGCTGTGCAGACAACAGAGTCGCCTTCGTGACCGGCGGCGCTGGAACCATTTGCAGTGCTCAAACTCGCGCTCTCGTCCGTCTCGGAGCAAATGCTTGCATCATCGGCCGCAATGTCGAAAAGACAGAGGCCATGGCAAAGGACATAGCCACTGCCAGACGTGGTGCAAAGGTCATCGGTATCGGCGGCTGTGACGTGAGAAATGTATACGCTCTCCCACTACACATGCCTTCAAGACATGCCGTAGCTAACAATTTATATCTAGCCCCAGAGCCTGCAAGACGCCGCAGATCGATGCGCCAAGGAGCTCGGCAGCATCGACTTTGTCATGTAAGCGCCCGATTCACATGGGTCTCATTCCGAGCTGACTGATGACTACCTTACCGACAGTGCGGGAGCCGCTGGCAACTTCATCGCACCCTTGTCCGGCATGAGCCCCAATGCATTCAAGGCGGTAATCGATATTGATGTCTTGGGCACTTTCAACACTATCAAGGCTACCATTCCGTACCTAGTAGAGTCGGCAAAGAAGAACCCCACGCCCAGCCGAAACGGTCTGACTGGAGGCCGCATCATTTTCGTCTCTGCGACATTTCACTTGACAGGTATGCCGCTGCAAGCACATGTCTCAGCCGCTAAGGCGGCCGTCGATGCTCTGATGGCATCAGTCACTTTGGAGTACGGCCCATTCGGAGTCACGAGCAACGTGATTGCCCCCGGGCCGATAAAGGATACGGAAGGCATGCAACGGCTGTCCAGCAGCAAGCAGGACCAGGCCAAGGCCGACGCCGTGGTCCCGCAGGGCCGGTGGGGCGTAGTCCGGGACATCGCCGATTCCACCGTCTACCTGTTCAGCGACGCCGGCAGCTTCGTTAACGGCCAGGCGATCCCTGTTGACGGTGGTGCCTGGAGACGCCAAGGTGCGCTAGCGGTTGGTACAGACGAAGACATGAGATATCCGGATTTCCTCCTAAAGGGAGAAATTTCAAAGCACGTTAAGAGCGGCCGAAAGACGGAGTCGAAGCTGTAGCTGGCGCCGAGAAATCGACCGTGCTGGGGTCGAACTGACTACCTCCAGCAACTCCGCGGACAAAGAAGAATCAGCGACCGGGGGTGGAGAGATTTCAAGTTGACATCGTAAGGGCGTGGTCTTTGACCCGCTCAGTGATTATTAGATAGGTATTCAAAGATCTGCGGGAAATGGCACTGTATAGAACAAACCAACAGTCGTTTACAGAAACAACTAGGTTCTTCTGGCATTCTGTATCCTACCTTGCGTTTACTCAATCACAACTCTTAAATGAAGCGGCTATCGGCACCACAAGAATCAGTGTAGAGTGAGATCCTTCTCCCAGCCGCCGACAGGCCGAGCCGCCCCGCGGACGGGAGCGGAGATGCTGCTGCAGCACACTTTTCTCACCGCGTCGGTCACCAAGCCAACTAAGGTAATTAGCGTCTTCCAAAGACCGCACTGGGTGCGGCGCACTCAAGCTTTTCGAGCCAAGCCGGCATCCACACCCCTCGACCTGCAGGTGATAGCTTGCACCTCGGGCGGGGCCATCAGGGACAGCTTGACTAATGGGCCACACGAATTGCTACCTATCTTCGCTGGTGGCATGGTGGCATGGTGGAGGAATCCATTCCCGCCCTGCCGCCGTCGCCCGCCAGAGATGCAAGCACCCTCCGCCCATGGTTGCAATGAAATCGCAACAGCTGCAGAGTGATAGGACATGGCCGTGGTGGGTGATGATCCATGGGCCTAGTGCCTTTTTGTTTTCGATCCTCTTTCTTTTACCCCTCCTTTATCGCCAACCATCGACTGGTCCGGAGCGAGCAAGCCGGTCGAAACCATGTTGGCACTGAGGAATGGTACATTTGTCGCCAAGCAATGTGGGCTGCAGGATTTCTTTGAAGGCGACTCCGTCTTCTTGAAGCGTAAAAGAGTCCGACTGCCAGTCGTGACATAAAAAGGCCGGCGATACCCGGTCTCGCGAGAGATCTCGACGCGACTCTCGATCGCCCTAGTCTACTCAACTCCTGCAAGGTTTATCTCAACCGCTGACGGGCCATTGCCTTCATTGCTTTCTTTCTCCTAGGGATTGCGGCCGGGCTTCAATTGTTTCTCACCAGCAGCTTTCACCCTCCGGCAGGTACTGAACTTGTCCATAGCAGACAGTGCAATTGGGCAATACTGAGTGAGTGGTTTCTACATTTCCTCATACACAACAACCCGCAAAGTCAGCAGACTTTACCATCAACAACAGGACTAACACCCCCAGAGCCCAATATCACATCGCAAACATGGGACTCAAGCACCTCCTGGCATTGGGCTTGCCCATCGTGCCCGCTGCCGCAGAGACCGTCCTCGGCATCTACGTCTTCCACCGCCACGGCGACCGCACGGCGAAGAAGACGCCCCCCGTCCGCTTCACCGATCTCGGCGCCTACGAGGTCTTCATCTCCGGCCTGGAATACGGCCGGCTCTACGCCCGCAACAACGCCACCTCCCAGATCCGCAACTTGAGCGCCAATGACGTCCTCCCGGAGCAGCTCTCCGTCACCTCCCCCGTCGACGTCGTACTGCAGTCCTCGGCCAACGCCTTCCTCCAGGGTTTCTACCCGCCCTCTGGCACCGTCGAGGCCCTCGCCAACGGCTCCAGCGTCGAGGCGCCCCTCGGCGGCTACCAGTACGTCCCGGTCAACGCCGTCGCCACGGCCTCCACCAGCACGAACGCCGAGAGCAGCGAGTGGCTCCAGGGTGGCAGCGGCTGCGGTAAAGCCGTCGTCAGCTCAAACAACTACTTCTCCTCGCCCGAGTACGCCGCCCTCGACGCCCAGTCCCACGACTTCTACCAGAGCCTGCTGCCCGTCATTAACGGCACCTTTGGCGCAAAGGCCGCCACGTTCGAGAACGCCTACACAATCTTTGACCTCATCAATGTCGCGAGGATCCACAATGACAGCATCCCCTCGTCCTCCCTGCTCACCAACGCCACCTTCCGCACGCTGACGGACTACGCAAACATCCACGAGTGGAACCTCGCGTACAACGAGAGCGACCCCATCCGCGCCATCGCCGGCAGTGTCCTGGCCGGCCAGATCCTTCAGGCCCTCAATGCGACGCTCAAGGACGTCGCAAAGAGTTCCTCCGTCAAGGCCAGCTTCCAGTTCGGCGCCTACGCCAGCTTCTCGTCCTTCTTCGGCCTCGCCCAGCTGCAAAAGGTCTCGGCCGACTTCCAGACCGTCGTCGACTATGCCTCCTCCATGGTCTTTGAGCTCGTCACAAACGCCACCACCGCCAGCCCCGCCGCCGACGACGTCGCGGTCCGCTTCCGCTTCGCCAACGGCTCCGCCGGCATCAACAACCTCACCGTCTACCCCCTATTTGGACGCTCCGAAACCGTGCTGCCCTGGAACACCTTCGTTACCGAGATGCGCCAGTTCGCCGTCGAAGACACAAAGTCCTGGTGCACGGCCTGCGGCAACTCGACCGGCACGTGCGCCACTGCGCTAGGTCTGGACGGCAGCACCGACGACAACGGTTCCGGCTCGAGCGGTAGCAAGGGAGGCGTCTCGACGCCTGTCGCGGGTGTCATTGGCGCGTTGGTGACGCTGGTCGTGATCCTGGGCTTCCTCGGCCTTGTCATGCTCGTCGGCGGACTGCGGCTGGTCAAGAAATCCAAGATCGCTAAAGACGTACCCGCCGCTTCTGCAGTGGAGCAGACTGGCGATGCCAAGCACTGAGCACGTAATGTAAGAGAAAATCTGTGCATGTTCACGATGGGTTCTGTGATCGATAATGAGTAACGATGAATGTGTGCTGAACAGTAGTCCCAAGAGGGCATGAGCTAGTAATGAGATGTTGAAACCACCCTTTACTAAAGAGGCTACCCATCTTTCGTGTTCCATGATGACTATGTTTTGCGCAGTGACGGCAACCCAAGGAAGTTGGACTGTAGTGCGACACAATGTTGATATCGTGCCAAGGCAAATCCCAAAGCCCACGACCTCACCGTCTTTCGCTGTTGTGACGAGCAAGTTTGATAAATATATAAAAGCTCCGGGGACGCGCATCGGTGAGGTGCGTAATCGGTGCGCCACCGCCCCTTTTCGAAATACCCAAGTCCTTCAAAGAAGACCCCTCCTCCCCAATGCGGCAGTCTACGCCCTCAAGTCTCTCAGTTCAACCGAGCTTCCATCGTTGTCTCTATCAACTTCGGCCGGCTCGGAACTGGATATTATCGATACTCGCACTCTCCTGTCGCTCGTTCGAGGAGACCGCTCCCTGCTTATGTCTGGCAATGTGAGATCCTGGACGGTAGGATAACCTCGACGTGAGAAACAAGCGTGCTAGCTTGCTACTGTCGTCTCGTTCAGACCGTAGATTACGGCGTCTACGAGGCCCTGAATTACGATGCAGGCTTGGTCGATATTTTGCAATGCAAACGCTGCCGGCTTATCCTGTGTCGTCTGGTATATGCGAATGGCAGTTGGAATCGACCAGACGATGGCGTAAGCAAGTGGATACAACAGCAGCAAGCGAGCGATCTGGAGCTTGATTAGCTTTGGCTTCTCCTCGGTCATATAGCATCGCGTCTATTACCCTTTTCAGTCTTCTAATGGAAACCATCGATCGGTCTTCGAGCCCTTCGTGGATGCTTGTTGCCCGACTCCCTTCTCGAGTCGAGTATCCAGACTCCAGATGCCCGGGAAACTCCTGCATCGAGGTCAACCTGTTGTGGGCTCTGTAAAGAATAATAGCCAGATATGCATATAAAACAAACATCATGCCTATGATAATCCCTGAAGAACATGTCAAGTCCAGATCCGACACAATCTTTTCTTCCGCCTAAACTCACATCGAGGAACGAAGTTGACGAGCAACCTCACTTTATCTGACTTGAACCAGCACCCTGTTCAGTAGAATCAGTACTCCATAAGAGTTTCGACATGACCAAGAATACTCACAGGCCCCAATATTCTCGTAGCCAACCACCCCGAGGCCTATAGAGGCCCATAAAACAGAGAAGAACCACGGGAGTCCCCAGATGACGACTTCATGGTTCTGTACCCAGCTGGCTCGCTTTCTTTGGCCAGCCAAGATGAAGTACGTGCAAATAGCGATGGTCAAGACCCAATAGTCGGTCTGGATGACGAAAACCTGGGCCATGAAACCGTTGAGGCTGCAAAAGTCGGCCTGTTGAGGAGCTCCGATGAATCTGCCGCTGAGATTCATCGATGTCGAGCAGAGAAAGTTGAAGGCCATGAGGAAGTCACTGATGGCGAGTCCTATGATGAGACGGTGGCGGAAGGATCGCAGGTTTGGGAAGATCTGAACCGCCTGTCAGCTTGACGAAAATTGCAAACTGGGCCCAGTTTGGAGGTCTACCCGGTAGCTGGTCATGATGAATCCGGCACCACAAAGCGACAAAACTGATACGACGAGGATGACAATGCTCTGTATCCGAACTTCCCTTGGGTAGGAAGGCGCTCCGATTGCCTCGTTTTCCTTGTTCTGAAGAAACATGGTGATATGTGAGCTCGCGCCGCTGGAGACCCTCTGATCTGAAATCTGATCTACTGACGAGACAGCGCTTGTCAATCGTTGATGTAGTCAAAGCTGCAATTGGTCTGGCTGCACGTCTGAGGTGCTTTATCGACGGAGGCAACTAGCTTTTCCCGCTTGGCGACTTCATTGAGGATGATTGCTTGATGTTGTCGAAAGCAAGTTTGGCTCGCGGAATGAAAGTGAAATTGGATGTGGCCACATTCTGAGTTGGCAAAACCAGTCAGAGAACAACTTTAGTCGTGGAGGAAGCAGCCGCCATTGATATTCCTGAAAAGATGGAAGGAAGGCATGCAGGCCGCTGTTTTCGCAAGACTGCACGGTGGCCAGGTCATGATTTAGTCTGGAATGCGCAAAATACCCTAGGACACTTGCATTGGGCAGATCATCCGTAGATAAAGGTTCGCAATCTAGGAAAGCAGTATCGGTGTCATGACGATGCCCAAGCAGGCATGAATTCTTTCCCGAGAACGCAAGGGCGAATTGTCCATTGCTCGAGAACGCGCAGAGGGGGTGGACGAAAGCATAAGGTAGAGAACGAGGGGAGCTTGCAGTCCAACACGTCTCTTCGGATTCAAAAATCGGCAAGTCTGGCGTACATCGTCGTCGCAAGATATTGCGTGACTTCGTGATCGCCCAAGCTGTACCAATTCTATGCTCAGGTATCGAGAATGCAGACTTTCTGAATCGTCAACCGCTCACAAGACACTTCAAGGACAGATTGCAATACGTACAATAACTCCGAAGACAGTGACAGGCATATTGGCAGGTGCTGGTAATGCAAATCGTCTACTGGCAGCGACGTTCTGTAGTTGCTATCGGGGGAAAGTTTCCGTGTGAAGTAGGTAAAGTATACGGTTCATACATGCAGGAGGCGGCTTTGTTCCTTCTTCACCCGCCCGTTCATCACCGTTCCTTCCAAAGATGACAGAGTAGGAACGCTACCTAGTTTCGCAGGAGGGCGGGAATACCTTCCTCCGCTTACACAGAGAGGCATTGTCTGCATCTGTCACACCAACACATGCCCCGCTGCCTCGTCACACCGAAGTGTCGACATGTCGCCTCAGTCCATGATCGATTTGAGGCAGAAAGGCCCAGCAACATATCATCCGTTTGAAAGCCAGGTATTTCCATCGCTGCACGACACCCGCAACCCAGCTGCTTCCAGGATTTGGCCTTTTTTAGCCCAACGGTCGTCATTCATGCATGAATCGAGCCCTAGCGGCGTGGAGCCTCCACCGGGCTGCCCACTTATCCCAAACATATCGTCTCGGAAATTTGGACACCGACTCGATTGCTCTTAATTCCTTTTCGTCTCGGACCGGATCATCAAGGACATCTTCGGCTGGGCATAGGCCATTACTAGTCCAGCCTAGAGCTATTTGAAAATATTCAAGGAAGTTTGGAAGAGCTTTTCTGGACCCCAATCATTGAGCTCCGAGTTTATGTCAAAGCGATGCAATATCCCACTTTCCATTCACTAGTGCCGCTCCGCTCCATCGATCGGCGGTCGAGAACATGAGAATTGACAGCAGACTTGTCATGTTGCATGTCTGTCACCAATGCCGGCCGCCAGTGTAGGTAGTAAAGCGGAGGTTTACTAACTCTGACATTTACTCTGGGTCCGTTGTGGCACCCAATACCCTATTCTGGGTAAGGGGTTTGCTGGCCACCGAAGAAGATGCTACCGTTTTCTTTGATCCTCGACAGCACACCCTCCGACCCCGTCTAAATGAGGTCCGCAGCCCGGAGCAGAGGCTCCTTGGCACATCATAGACAGCTGTGGGCGGCCGGTCCTTGGAGCACACGTTGCGAAACCGAACAAGCGCCGACCTAGGAAGCTGACAAGGCCGACTTGTCGACCTCCTGTGAGTTCTCCTTTCCCCGGTATTAGGCCGTTGGGCCGTTGCCGATAGCTTGCGGGGGAGACCGTTGGTTTGGATGCCACCGGCCGTCCTTCACCGCGATCCTGGCTGCGAATCCTGGCGCAACCATCCGGCGCTCACGTCCCGACCCGACATCATTCAGCTGACTCGCTAGCATCATACGAGTAAATACCTCCACTACACCGTTTGGACAGGTGCGAACCGTCGTGATCGGCTTTGTGCCAGGGCGAGGGGATGGCGAGGCGGCGGAGACATCTAGGACCAGGTCGGCAACTTACCCCAGTATCGAGTCTCCACGGCAAATTGACATAAATGGGGGAAAGGTGTCGCTCTCAAATCACTCCTTCCCCGCCGAAGGGCCAAAGCGGGCGACAAGGGTTCTACCGGAGGCAAAACGGCAGAAGTGGCCAGAGGAAGGTTTCGTTTCTAGGTCGAGGTCCGCTCGACTCGACTGGTGCGACAGGCCGACAGCAACATACGATACCTCCCACTGGGCTAAACGACCAGGAACCCCGACATGGAATCGGCATTTTCCGTCGGCCATTGAGCTCGTGGTAGACGGAAACCTTCGCAACGTGTCGCCGGGATGGTGGTCAGCAACGGGCCCTCCGGACCCGGAGGGCCGGGTCGATCAAATGCAAACCCAGGGACGCCCATGGACAACTGCGTAGGGCACCAGCATCAGGCCACCATACCGTATCGGCAATGCGATACTGCTTGCGGAACCGGAGACGGCGCCGTTTTGGGACTTTGCATCCCATTACAATTGCTAGCGGCCGCCCTTGCGGTCCCGAGACCACGGACCGGGTCAGAACACACTGAACGTAGCCAACCAGATGCGACATCGGCCGAATGAGCGACTTTGACGATGGGTTGTTTTGATCGGACTCGGGTCTGGAGGGTCATGAACAGGGACGGGGCTTAGACAAGAAATTGGCATGGGGCATCGGAGGCCGCATTTGGTGCAAAATGCTGCACCCGAGGCCTAATGCCTCTCCAGGTCCCGTCTGTCAAAATAAGACCCAGTCCGACCCGCTGCTGCCCACAATCGAGCCCCGTCCGCTGAATCTCAGCACGACGTCACGATGCATACTTATTAGGCTTAAGGCACGAGTCGTTGTTCTTAATCGACATCTAGCCCTAACGGAGACTTTCTCGTACGACTCAATGCAGCGTATCCGGCTCTACCTCCTCGCGGAACTGATCGACTTTGACGGAACAGCACAGCCGTTCAAGATTTCAGCGATTTCTTGAGACTTGACGGAGTACAGAAGAGGACCCATGGTGGAATACGACAATGGCAAGAACAAGCATGGATAATAGGCTGAGTCGTCTCTGTGGTTGATCTGCAGCTGGACTCGCCAAGCATACCAATACATCTTCTCTCCTTGGAATATGACACCTGCAGCTGGCCAAGAGTTCGCGGCGTGAATGAGCTTAAGATGGCTGTGAATAACTCGTCCCTGATTTCCAACGGTCTGAGCCCGTCGAGATGCCCACTTCGCACGGAACCAAGTACATAAACCCATTCATAAAACGCGTCCTCGACACAACCGTGTACAATCTTCTTTCTCTGGAATGGCCAACTCCTCAATAGATTGGGCCTTGTGCATGCAGACAGTCCGCATAACCTCAAGGCAGGGTTCTGATACCACCTCGATCCTACCACGGACAGCGAGAACAAGGCTCCGATACTATCACAAGAGGAACCCAGAATGGAGGACGGGGACCATGCAGTAGTCGAGGGAGCACCCGTACGACAGGAAGCTTAGCGAAGAATCCTCAATTTCTATGTATCAGAGCGTCTGACTGCATGAGAAAGTACAGATATTATGGTACTTATTAGACATTCAGTCAAAGAGGGCGCGGTAGCCGTCTCCACTGGGCGAGCTGCAAGCTTCAACGACACACGCATGGATGCTGACACCACCCTGTCTGCCGTCTTATCGTCTACAGGAGCTATGGACGCAATCAACGAGCTATATCTGTTTGCTCCGAGACTCGTCGAACCATCCCTCACTTCATGGCGAGGTTGAGCTAGGGCCAGAGATGATCCATAGCTTCTGCAACCCAGTCGCCTGCAAACATGCGTCTATTGGCACTCGTGCCGCCCAGAAAATCCACGACAGAGAACGGATGAGGGGTAATAGAGCCAGCAAACGGCAAAAAGTGGGAAGCGAGGGGTGCTCAAAACAGGACAGAAACAAGGGGACCGGGTAGGGCAACAGCGGCTCGCATGATGCAAAAAACACAACCATTGTTTGTGGAGAGGGTATACAGCGGCTCTGCTATACACCCTTCTTTTTTTTTTGGCGGCGGCGGCGGCGGCGGGCGCGCGGTTGCCTACATCGCTTTACCCTCGAGCCCGCTGCAGCCCGGTCCGCACCGGTCGATGAGGAACAACCAATGTAAGTATCACTTTCAGCTTGCAGGATATCATGACGAACCCCCTCCATGCTCCAGCCAAAGAACGCAACCTGCACGGTAGCGGCCCGAGTGAGTGTGTGTATATTACGCAGTAGCGCTGCCAAGTAAGTCAGCTTCAACCTGTATCAGCCGAAGAGGGTGAGACTTTGGTACGTATTTGAAATTGGTGACTAGCTACGCCGTGGGGAGGGGTTGGATCTGTTGAATTTGAGAAGCTTCCCTCATGCGCCAGCAGAATCATGGCCCCATGTGACGGCTGGGCCCGAGCATTCGGCATGTGCGTGTTTGCATCCTCTTACTCGTTGTCGTATGTGGTAGAATCGCACGGCAGAAGCACGCGGCTGGATGGAACCAGGTTGTGACTCAAATATGGTTACCACAATAGTAGCAACTTGGTTCTCTTCGTTCCATGCTTCATGTAGCAGCAGTGTGTATACAGTATTCTCTGCCAACAACTTTGTGTCTCCAAATAGGTGGTTCTTCCCAAGGTTTGTACGCCGGTTCCGTATGCCCAGAAAGGAAAAAAAAGCAAAAACGATGAGACTGCCGTGCAGGCAAGCACCATGAGAGAGAGAGAAAACATCAACAAACGCATCCAGTCTACTGTGCTATGCTGACACGGTGACCTCCCAATGAAATATGAAAGACGGGAAAAGATATTGTGGGGAACCAAAAAAAGAATTGGACCAAGGAGAATGGGCTACAAATGCTGTACTGTGCTCGCTCGCTGTGACTTTGCTTTTACTTTTGCTTTTGCTTTTGCTTTCGCTTTTCATGTCTCCCCATGAAGCCGCCCACCTTCACCCACTCCATCCAGACCCCTTGAGGTCCTGCGGGATAGACTTCAGGGCGTCGCCGTATTTTGCAGGAAGCTTTCCTCTTAGCGGTTCCGCTTCACCGGCCATGGCATCGCTCAATCTCCTTTGTGGAAGCCTGGTTTGCCCATGAATTGCGCTGCTCCCACTCGAAAACCAAAGACATTGGTGGCGTCATTCTGGCTCTGCCTCAGACACACTCCACTCAGTAACGTGACTGACCCAGCCGTACTTCATGCGCTTTTCCATCACTTCCTAGATCTCCAAGGCTGGCGCAGAAGTTGAGTGGGCGGCTTTCTATGCCAGATCACATCGTCGTCCAGCGTTTGGCAGGTTCCGTGTGGCCAAGAGCAGGATTGAGTGGTGAGACCAATGTAGAGTGGGTGCACCAGTCAACATCGGGTAAGAATTTGAAAACAGCAGGCTTTCGAGCCTTCTACTGTGTGCGTCCGAATTTCGGGCCTCCGAGCGAGGCAAGTCGACGGAAGCATTTCGTCGAAGAGTAGCATCTTAGCCGCTGCACAAGGGGCAGTGGCCTGGAACCACGATATATCGTTCGTGAGGGCCATTGCCGCAGGCACGACTCCGGTTGCCATCGACCGAGGTTCTGAAAAAATGCGCACCCGGGTCGATACATGAAGTGTAAATGTAGTAGTTCTTGGTGAAGTCGCACATGATGGGCAACCAGGCGGAGGGCTTCTCATAGAATCAGTACTCTAAGTCATTAACCTATGAATGCTAGTACAAGCCCTTACATATATTCTTAAAGTAAAGAATGGTAAATCCGTCAAAAATGGTGTGAGCGAAGTTGTAGATAGGTTCTAACGCGATGAACCGATGTGAAGTGCCCGGTTACTGTCTAGGCATAGCTCGTGCCCGTAGTAAAAGATATTTGCGGGCTGTGCTAGTACGAGAGTGGAGAGGATTGGGCTTGGGAACTTGGCCTTCACAAGGTCCGAAGTTGAACAGACGGGAGGATGAGGGGAGAAGAGATGACAGCCCGGGCAGGTAACGAGGAGTGTATGACGGGTTTAAGAGAACGGAGGAGGTCAAGATCGGTCGGTCTTGTATTCGGGCACCGAAAGCTGGTTGGAAAAGAAGCGTACGTGTGGTTGGTCGACGCCCGATGGGATATATATGAGTGAGACGAGAGCACAGGGCCAGGGCGTGAGGTAGGGTAGGTACCTTGCGAGAAAGGAGAAGCAAGGCGCAAAGCTTTGGTTTTGAGCAAACTGTGAACGGATTTGAGCTACCCTGTCCCATGTCTGAGCCATGACGGAAGCGCTTGCATCGAGGGGGGGATGAAAAAACAAAAAAACGGTCGTTAGGACGGACGGACGGACGACGAGGTCCAGGGTTGAGGTCTCTCCGCCTCGCCAGGCCCAGGTCTGTGACAGTGGGTACAGGTGGGAAATTCCCCCATCAGGCGATGGAGGGCTTTGACAGTGGACGGGGGCATGGGGACGAGAGAGGGATACATGCGAGAGAGGTATCTGGACCCCTGGTCATAACTGCACACCTCGTGGCATCTGCAAGGTAAATCTGCTATCGCCACGCCCGCCGCCGAGAGTGGGGAGCACTGGACGGGACTCTCCAGGGACGGACGGGCTCGAAGAACCGAGGCGGGCACGATCGAGGTTCGAAGCCCACCCAGAAGCACTGGAACAGGTCTGGGTCGGCTTGGGCTTGATTGATTGATTGATTGATTGATTGATTGAATCGTACTGCATGGAGAGGGCTGACGTGATGGCATTGTGGCTCAGAGGACAAGTATTATTGGAACTGGCAAGTGATGCTCGCTGTCGCTGTTGCCGGGCGTGCATCACCTCGCAGTTATTACTCTTGACCATTGGATGAGACTCCTGTGACAACAAGAGCGTAGGAGGAAAACAATCAGACAGATAGGCGGTTTGTGGATGCCAGTTGTCTGCGGATCGCCTCTGACATCAACCCCGCCCGTGAGAGGCTAGTTAAAAGAGGTGGAATATGGCCACCAACGGTTGGGCTTTGCGACCTACGAGAACAGACGCGGGGCGTAGTTAAGTGACCCAATTTTGTTGACGCTCTGCTGTCGGGAGTGCATACGGAACACTTGAAGAATGCAATGCGGAACAGCACAGAGACCACCACCAGCACCTGGCCCCGAAAGACGGGGCGCCGTCGATTGACGGTAAAGGCACTGGTAGCAAGTATCTGTAATCCCGTGGCAAGAATCCCTGTAAAACGCACCGACCTGACGAGGCAAATCTCTCTTCGCGGTAGGTGTCAGGGCGGGATGTCTCTGTTCCAGTAGACCGAGACACAAGCACCGACGGCTGGGTTAGCGAAAGGAGAGTGAGCTGCGTCTCCGCCTCCACCTCTGAACACCTCATCAGAGTCGCCAACTTCTGCTAGCTCCAACTTGCTTTTCGGTGTGGAGGGCAAGGGGCATTGAGCAAGGGCAACCAACGGGTGAGTGCTGCCTTGGTGAGAACGATCAGAAGAGTGTTGAATCGAGGAACTATTGTGAGAGCCGGCATACCCAAGTGCCGTGTTTGGAGGGATGGTGAGGCGCAGAAGTTGGATCGGTGCTTGATCTTGCACCATGTAGGAGGGCTTCGGTGCCGTCGAGGAATAACGACACGAATTTGGCCGACGAATTGGCGCCGAGGCAGAGGTGGTAATTGCCGTGGGGGGGCCTTTGGGGGCCTTTGGGGGACGCTGGGGGGCGCTGGGGGACCCGAGGGACGCAACGAAGTCGTGTGTGACACTGCGGGCGCGGGTGCAGGCTTGTTTGTTGTGAGATCAATGGCAGAGCTCCGAGATCTGATGTCCAGCCGGTCAAGTACCGCGCAAGGGGGGTGGATGATATGCCTCCAGCCACGTATTTGTTGAGATGGTCGATAGCAGGTTGCGCAGCAATTAGAGACGGTACGGATACATACGCTCAAAATCGAGAGCAAGCGAGTTTACAAGATTAGAGACACACGTCGGCGAAGTCGGCATACGACGTTGAGTTGGTTGGTACGTATATTGTAGCACACTTCCGTGGTGGCTTATGGAAGCCGTGTCCAAACTCTACCATAGTACGTAGAGGATATGATGGGCGCCGCTATTGCTATGGCCGGCGCCGAATGGCGCTGGCAGCAGTAGCCCAGGGTGGGATTGAAGGGTGGCAGTCGGCTTCCGGTGTCTAGGGCCGAAGTTGAGTTTCCCTCAAGTATCGTCAACATATCGGCAAAGAGACACGGCAGGGCAACTCGGACACGTCCGCTTCGGAGCGAGACGTCTGTTGAGTTGGTCCAATGTGCAACGTCTTGGGGGTTATGTCAGGTCTAGGACAGACGTGAGGCGGAGCGAGGTCAAGAAGGAAAAAAGCAGCGGTGCCAGGAGAAGGAGGAGACTTGTCTGGAGGTCGAGTGAGGTGGTGGTAGTCGGCTAGACGAAACGATGCGGGAAGAAACCGGAGACAGGGCCAGAGTCTGAAGCCTGAAGCACCTGATGATGCGATGGAGGGATGAAGGGATGGCTGGCGTATGGCGGCAGGCCGCCATTGGCATGCAGCGGACAGACGAATTGAGATGCAGCAAAAAGTATGACCCGACAGTGACGGACGTGGGCATGGGCCAGATACTCTGAGCCTCTGAACTGTGATGAATATTCCGTACATAAAGTAGTACGAAGTGGGAAGGAGATGACGAAGATACAAAAAGGAGAGAAAAAGTGTCAATGGCAAGGCCGTGCTCTGCAGCAGTAGTGCGAGGTAGCTGCAGAACGGACGTCGATAGGGAGGAGCTGGAGGTGTGGAGTCAACGGGATGTGCAGGTGCGACCTTACCTTGGGAGCGGGTGCGGGAGGTGCAGCGTAAGGTAGGTAGCTCATAAGGAAGGTAGGCACGAAGGCAAGCCCGGTGAAGGAACCTTGGAAGGCCCGGATCGTGTGCGTCTTAGGTAAGGAAGGTATCCGTCCGTGTAGATACGTAGATACCTACTTTAGGTACGCAGCAATCATGAGGCACCCAGGTTGAGAACGACGACGGATGAAGGACGATGAAGAGGGAGGTTCGAAGAGTCCACGGCGGACGATAATCTCTTCACCACCTCGTGCTTTTCTTTTTTCCGTCCCAAACTATGCAGGCGGCTTTCCTTCCTCGTCCTGCGTGCCCTATACTTTGGTCCTCCCAAAGGATCCTCCATCGTCATCTTCATCCCCACCCGCTTTCTTATTCTCTCCCCTTGCGCTCTTCCCTCCTTCAGCCCCATGCACGCACGCCTCTCTCCGGAGGCCTGGACATTACATGCAGAAACGTTGAGATGGCCTTGACCCCGATGGCAAAGTGTGATATACCTAGCAAAGCAGGTAGACAGGGGGAGGTATGGATAGAGTATTTGCAGGTGTGTGTTCCTATATGTGACAGACTCTCACCCAGTGGTTAAGGATAATAATTTGCCAGTCTGAACCGGCGACTTCCAGCTGGCAGGGGACGTGTTTGTGAGGTATAGTGTAGGTAGAACCTGCAAAGATTGTTGACTTCTATTGGATGGCAATGGCAGTGCTATGAGCATGGTCCCTCTTTGACCCGATGTTTCTCCCTATGGATGCAACCCACCAAACACGAATGCATTTCTTGGCCTCTGCCCCGCGGACGAGTAGCGCCGGTGCCTACCTGCCTTACTGACCTTGAGAAGCTGAGGCCCACGGAGAGAAAACATGAGGTGGAAAAGCAAAGAAACGGAAACATACCGCCCCGCCCATGGATTCTTTTTGAGATGATGCTGCTGCAATGGTGATCACTGCTGTTGGCTTGGTTTGGGCTTGACCAAGGCATGAATCAGCAAGAAGGAATCCCTCAGCTATGGGCAATTGCCGCATCATGTCCCCCAACCCGCGAGCCGTACTTAGTCCGAGGTGCAGGCGCATGTGCAGGCGCATGAGGAGGCGCGAATGCCCTCGGTGAAGGGCCACACGGAAGCATTGCACACACAGATGGGACACAGATGAGGTAAGACAAGTCTATCCGTACTGCTACTTCCTAAGGTACCCAATCAAGCCAAGGTCAAGGTCAAGGTCAAGGTCAAGGTGTCCAGGTCCAGGTCCAGGTCCAGGTCCAGGTCCAGGTCCAGGTCCAGGTCAGGGTCATGGTCCATCCAGAAGGAGCAGGGCACCTTCCCTTTAGATTGGCTCCGTGCCTCCTCCTCCTTCTCCTCCTCCTCCCAGGCTCCGCTAATCCATGTGCCGACACGACATGACGCCCGAATCGACTCGACCCGACCTCGACTCAACCTCAATCCGAGGCACGCCGCACAAGAGGACACAGCAAACACGCTCACACACACCCTTTTTTTTTTTTTTCTTCTTCTTCTTTCCCCCTGGATCCCGAATCCCCTCGCCGACTCGCTGAGTCCGTCCCGTCCTCAATCATGTCCTCCTCCCCCCTCCGCCTCATTATCACGCCGAGCGAAACCAGAACCTTGCCACGTTGGAAGCGTTCGAACTGCACCGCCTCTTGATTGCCGAATGGAAACAAAAAAGAAACAACCAGCCATTTCGCGCCATCTTCATCATTGCACGAACAACGACTCAAAAAGCCTCTGGCCGGGCTCTGGCATACAATTCCCTTTCCAAACCCAACATGTTCCGCTCAACGCCCGCCCTCTCCACACATCACCATCTCGATTGAGAGACGCCCAAGACGGTACACCGACGCCCCCGCTCCCCGTCCCCGGTCCCCCGTCGCCGGCCCTTTTCTGCGTGTGGTCTATTGTGTTGGCTCGCTCCTTCGTTGCCCTCTTCCGTCCCGTCACCTATATCCGTAGAGTCAGTCACAGCAGGCCCGACTCCACGTCGGTTCTTTTCATCGTTTCGCGGTCCAAGCACAACCAGTCCACCCGTCGGCACCCACTCACACACTCACTCTTTGCATCGTTCTGGCGTTGTCTGCAAACCAAACCAAAACAACCTGTGACGGCATTCCCACCACCACACGCATTGTGCCTTTGGATGTTAAGAGGTGGGTGGCATTCAACTTTCCCTGTCACCGGCACGCCACCCATACTATCAGATAATGAGTATTAGCTACTGCCTCCAATCGGCGTCGGTTCCTCCAGAGTCGTCTTTCTCGAAGACTCAGACTACAGCAGTACTGACCGTCATGCACCCAAAGCAATCCCAGGCTTATGGGGTTGCACTGCATACATTGCAGGAGGTTAATTCTTGGTCCCCCAAACATTGCTCCCTCCTTCAAGTTCCCACTTGGGTCTGTTGCAACGAGGCTCTTTTGCCTGGACTGTTGGTAATGACTTTGCAGCTCATATGCCTCGATGAAAGAGCCACATAGCATCAGCGCCGCAACACGATCAAATTAACCCTGCTCTATCATGGTTTCCCTAAGAACATCGGCTTCGCATGCACCCTCTGCGTGGGCCTTTTCAAGTTTCAGGTGTCTACGGATTCAATTCACAACCAATCAGCCAGGTAGAATCCGGGGAATGATGCACCTTTTGGCACAGCATGTTCTTTTCTGACTCCCTAGCGACTTAGTAAAAAAGGTCCAAAAACCAAAAACATCATTTCTCATACTGATGTAAAACTCGTGAAGGGCGAAAGGGCAGTAACTAACGTGGTGTCAAAGCTAAGGTCAAGATACCCCGTCGTTGGTAGGTACATTATCTTCGCTCAGCGTATGATTGAATGCAACACAGTAGCAGCTTCATGTGCCGGGTCAACAGGCCGAGGCCAAATGTCATGAGACCACAAGAGGAATCCACTGTCGAATGCAGACGAAAACAGAAATATGACATCAGTTTTCCCCTTTGGAAAGCCCTGAATAGGAATTACATGCTGGAAAGCCGATCAGCAGAGTCCAAAGCGGGCAGCTATTGTCGTCTCAACGGCTGCAGTTACGATGTGACACCCCGCAGGGACCGTCCGTCTGCGACAGATGCCCTCGACTACAGTCCCCAAGTGCAATAGCATGCCAATTATTGGATTGTGCTATTACGACTTTATGACCAAGGTCGAACTATGCGACGGTTTCTGATGCACCTAGTATCCCATTGGCCCACATCAACTCATTTGACGCCCTTGCCTGCACTCTATCTCTGTCTGTTGGGGCCGTCTCCGGGTTAACAATCGCATCACCAAATGTCTTTTTACAGCGGGCGTCTTTGGTGGAACGGCACTCGGAAGCTAACCCGGGCCTGCCTTGCGAGGCCCACCTCGTCGATATGCACACCATGCGGCTCGGGACAAGACTACATGGTAGCTGGACCTCAGACAATCAATCTGGCAGGTCAGCCAACGTTCGGCCTTTGAAAGCAGATGCAGATTAATGGTCTTGTGGAAAGTGGAGTGCGTTGTCAACGGAAGCCGGAGGCCGGAGCCGCGGTATCTACTATCGAGTGACACAACAAGGCGTCGAGGAATCTCGACGGAACTCGACATCCTTTAGCCACCTGAGCTGACATTGCTCGAGAGGTTGGCAGAGGAGCGCACAATAAGTCTGAGACATTGGGACTGTGCTCGTCGATGATTAGATCAGTGATGAGTGGCTTGCCGAACCCCCACCCCACAGAAGCCTCTCCCCCGGGCTTGATTTGGAAACGTGAGTCTGGTCGCATAACCAGCTTAACAAGATCAGTCACGCCCAACGCCGCCGATGCCACCACGAGACAAAACGAGAGAGTCTCTGCCGGGGGCGTTGAGTATCCAAGCTGCATCTCGCTTGATGGAACATATCGGTCAAGCTCCGATCTTGTCTTCGCACATCGATACTGCCGTCCTTGTATGGAGGGCACCCGGTGGTATAATTCAGTTTCGTTTTGATACGGATGTCATTGATGAATATCTTTCGCGCCATTCATGGCTCCAGAAGCTGCCTCACCAGCTGGTACGAAAAAGGAAGAGCTGGCTGACTGGGGTATGCTGTTCATAATGCAAGCCGATCTCATCTGGGACAGATCGGAGATGAGCAGCAGCCGCAGAAGAACGGAAATCACTAGACGCTCCCAAGAGGGGCACAAAGCGGCTGGACGCGCCATCAGCTCAATAACTGACCCAGGGCATTGCTTGCTGCTGTGGCATCTTCGCAAATGCAAGACCGTCGTCAATTTTCTTTTAGTGCCTGTCCGACCGCACACAGACACCACAAGCTTTATGGGACGGTTCTGGCCTGCGTGGAGACAATTGCAACAGGTCACGTCGTAGCAGAGAGACGGACGCCAGCCGCAAAAGGATTGCCGAACTTGTGGCTGGCCTGCCAAAAATCTTAAAAGTCTGGTTCCAGATCCAGGCGTGCAAAATCACCGTCCAAGGGAGGGGCGTATGGGATTTGACAGATGATGACCCTGCATGTTTTCCTCTCCACCAAGTATCCATGCCTCGTAGCGCATCCGTACCGGTACGGATACCTCCAAGGACGCCGTCAGTCCACCGGCCCGTGTATGTCTCACCCCACGGCAGCGATACGGATACACTATCCGTACATCTTTTGGGATATGCTAATCATGATGGAACAATGCATCGTTAATTATCCGTCTCCCACAGGCTATTACTGGACCGCAAACGGCAGCATTCCTCAATGTGATTTGGACAGTGTGCACTCGGCCGTACAGGGACTGTAGTCTTGATTGGTCCAAAGGTCAAAAGTGAAGCACAACGGCGGCGTCTACGAGGCATCCAAGGTAAACGCTTGCGATAAAACCCAACATTGACGCAACAGGGAAGTAGAAAATTTCTGACTTTCCGACTGGTTTCTCGCAGAAACATTGAATTTTGAACGTCCGCCCTGCTCAGCTCGGCCGTGTGGCAGGCCATTAGTCCCGTGCTTGATGTACGACAGCGTTTTACACAAGGCGTCTTGCCGAAATTCAGGGCTACCCCAAGGTCACTCCACCACTGCTTTCGAGACTACGGGTCCGCGTCAGTTGCCCAACGCAACATCAAGCAGGGAATGCTGACTGGCCAGGAGCTTGATAGTAGCAGTCGGAACGTGCGGCGAAGCCGTTGTTATTTTCCCAGGCATCTTCTCCATCGAGCTTGCTTCCGGACCTTGATAGCCACTGTTCCCACAGCTGTCGCGACGAGACCATACACGACGGCATTTTGTACTTGATGGAGATGCAGCAATATCCTTATTCGCAACTCGATATGCTCTATTGGTAGCGGGCGTCGCACGTTGCACTCTGGCTTCCTTGACGATCATTGACCTTCTTCACATCCATGTTCCGTTGCAGCTCTGGAGTTGTAGCTCTTCCCTGCCGCAGAGCCAGGAGTCGCCGTCAAAGCGTTCGTCGACAAACCCACCCTCAGGTTTCACACCAGACTTCGAAATGTTCAAAGCGCCATCCGGCCTCCTCCCCACACCCATAACCCCAAATTTCATCTGATTCCCCTGTCCCTTGCCCTTGTCAGCTCCCTGCACGGCGGCTGCCAAAGCTGGATGATCGCATCAATCGGAGTTTGGGCGAATCATGGCGGTTCCAAGTTCTTTCTGACAGGTGCCCGATGGGCGAAGTCTCCTTGTCCCATGCTCGCAACTATCGACTAGAAGGGGTATTGTGAGGGATGTTTGCGCCGGGGTTAACCCAAAAAAGCCTGACAGCAAGTGGAGAGTCTCGCAGAAACCGCTCGACCTTGAAGCCATGCTCGCCTTATGGAGAAGAAGCGAGAGAGGAGGGGTGCGTCTCCATTCCGCTGAGTCTCTAGGCATATCCTGAGTATCCGGAATACGAAGTTCGAGTCGATGTCGGTCTCAAAGTTGCAGACGAGAGGCAGAAGTGGGTTATCGACGCACTGTCGTCAAATTGACAACGTGCCACGGCACGACGCGAGAGTCCGGGTAGCGCCATTCACTTTGGACATGCTACCATTCTCGCACGAGGCCGCACGCACTTCGACTTCCGGCCTCACGCCCCCTCCCCTTATACTCCGTATGGCATCCCCCTATACTAAGTTGAGACACCTGGCGACTGATGATCTTTTCCAAGCCGGATGGCGTGTCAGCGCGGCTCTTGTCTGTCGACTGCGTCTACGGCGGAGTGGAGGGCTTCCCTGATTCGCTGGTGCATATGTGGGGGGGAGGAATCTCCAGGCCTCGGCCTCGTTGGTATTGACGAATTATCATCAGCTCATGCCCATTATGTGCTGTCACCAGTCGGCGGCCGACGATTCACTGGAGATTTCGGAATCTCATCACTGCGAGCTTACCATTGTGAAGGCCCGACGTCCGAAGATACCCTTTCTCGGGCGGAGATGTACGCACAAAAATGTCTGTGGCACCGACCATAGGTTGTCTCCCCTCGGCTCTATAGCGAAAAACATCCTCGGCCTATTGCTTTTCATCAATTCGTTGCCAAGCTCCACGCTGTTTAATGTGATTACATAATCATATCGCTGCGAATTGTTCTCTTTTCGACATCTCAATAGAGCCTCGCCGCTCACTTTGCAAGCCGCACTGGATAAGCTCCGACATGTCTCACTATCGCCGATTGGCGGACACTTGCCAGGACTTGGGTAGGAAGGAATCGGGCCTCTTCAAATAGCCACACATACGGCGCGTAAAATTCGAGAGACACCAATATTTTGTCATCGGAACGGGTGCTCCCGTTTCATCGCGGCATCTCATCTCTTGAACGACGGAGACGGCGAACATGACTACTTCATCTCCGCCGACCGAGACTCTCAATTACTGGGAGCACCATGCTCAGTGACGCGGCTTTTTCTTCAAGGTTTTCTGGGTTGTCGCGGTGCTCGTAGTAATCTCAATGTACGGAGACAACTTCAAAAAATGAGAGGTCCGTTCATCTACGACGACTGGTTGAAGCTTGCTGTGTGCCAGTCTTCGAGTCACCGCTCGCAGTAACTCTACGCACCAGCTAATCAAATAATCATCAGGTTTGAGGCGTCATTTACGGTTGCCCTTTGCTGCGCACATGATACTATGTACAACCCTCACTCGCATAGTTAATGAGCGAATCACGATGTCTTCAGGTTTTGAGCCTGGTCACGTGACGTTGTCATGGAGCGACGATCCGGCTAAGGCGTGTTGGAGGCAATCGTCTGATCTACGCTCACTCATTCTCTTTCCGCTGTGAATATTCCACTGAAGGGGCTCGAGGGTGTTTTGGGCAAGTTCAAGATCCCTGGAGGAAGGTTCATCGAGAAGCCAAAATAACCACAGAGCAAAACATGCAACCTGAGCATGAGGAAAGAGCTCAGTGTCCGGACGGTTTGATACTCACGGACGTTTCTCACGTCATCCGCGCTGACCGTTCGACAGTGGGTGTCGACGAGTACAGGGTCCAGGGGTCTTGACGCTTCATACTGGTGAGATTCTTTACCCACGGTTCTGCCGGGCCAATGTTATTCACGCGGCCAGAAAATGCTTCGGCTTAACTGTACCATCCAAATGTTATACATCGGGCATCTGATATAACGAACGAAGCATACCCCATCACGGCGCCATCGTCCCGCACTTTCCTTTCTCATTGTCATGACGACGAATTTTTCTAAACGCCGTCTCATCTTGACCCATTTATGCGCGAGGTCAAGCTTTATCAAGTAGGAATGCGATTAACACTACTGGTACTAGTCAATTAAATCGGTTATTACAACACGATATTGTTCAAAACAAAGGTCATCTTCAGAGGCAACCAGAGAGAGAGCAGCCTTGCACAGGCGATCTTCATTACCGTCCTACGAGGGATTTCTCGGCCACTATCCAGTGATATCAAACATCCACCCTTGGTCCAAGCTCACAACGCAACCAGGGCCGCAATGAGACCCCCCAGCAGAGCAACTGGTCCCATTGTAGGCGCAGCATTCGGTGTATTGGTCGGTGTGTGGGTCGGTGTGTTCGTCGTATGCGCAGCATTTGCTGTGTTGGTGGCAGACGCAGATGCACCGGTGGCAGCAGCGCTCGCGTGCGTAGCGGTGGCTGTCGACGACAAGCTGGCGGTCTTGCAGACGACCTGGTCAGGTACAGCAACGTCTGCGCCGGTGCAAATGTTCTTCGCGAACTTGACAGCATTTTCCTGGTCGGTTGTAGAACAGACGCCGGCGAGACAGCATGCAATTCCATCGAGGAAGCCAGAGTTGGAGCAAATGCATTTGACGTCGACCTGACTGCAGTTGGCAATTGCACCGCCAGTGGTGTATTGGTTCACGCAGCCTTGCTATTCACAATCACGAGACATGGGTCAGCACACGAATTCAAAACGATTGCGACGATCTGTGGCACTCGAGCAAACGGCAAAAGGTTGAGACCAGAAGGGAAACGTACAGCGCACGTGGGTAGCTGTGTGTCCTGCGCGGCGGCAAAGCCGACAAGCGCGATGGCTACGGCGTGGAATCTCATGGCGACTGTGTTTCGAAGACGAGAAGACGTGTCGAGCGTAGTCTGAGCGCGTCCCCAAGAAGTGAAGCGTTGATGAAGAGACGAAGGCGGCAGCACGGATGATATTGTAGCGAGGGGACAAGGAGAGTAAATGGCAGGACAAAGGAACCAAAGGGTCACCGAGAAGGGGGAAAGCTGAAAGCTTGCTACGGCACACGGCGCATGTGGTGTGAGGCCGGCGTGGCATTCCCACGCCCGATTCAAACTACTATATGAGCGCCACCATCTTAATTTGTTTTCCCCTTCCATCGAGCGGCCCCTTGGCCGTGGACGATTTCGGTTGAATTCACACCAATCATGACGCTGGACCACTGGCGCCAGTAGCATGTCTCATTGGCTGTTGCTAGGCTCGTTTGAACTCAGTCAGTTTAAACTTTGGAGCGCTGGAGCTTATTGCGGAACTCATTTTACCAACTTCCACATTGTTATCGACTTAGCAGGCATGCTAAGTCAGGGTCGCCTAGACACCCGGGGGGCCACCCCACCCGGATGGCCCGGAGGTTTGGTAAACGGCTACGGTGCGCTGCTCCACTCATCTTGGGGGTTGAACGGTCCGGGAGAAGAAGAGGCCAGGCCGTCCGGGGGCCCGGGTTGAATGCCGGAAGCTCCGTGTCGGTTTGCTCCTACGATTCGCTTCTCTGCCTTCTCCCGCCTTGCATTTGTTGTTTGGGTTACCGCCGTGTCTGACCGCGCGGGAGAATGAAACATCATCCAAACTTTTCAGAGGTCGTGGACGCGTGGCGCTCGGTTGTCTGGAGTACTGGCCGGGACGGAAAGTCCTTTCTCGACTCCACGCGCGGACCATCAAACATTCTTCCTTCCCGCCTCTTGATTCTCTGGACGAGGAGTAAAAGGCCTACCTGACATGCCTCTTGCTCCGTCAAGGTGAGGCGGAATGAAGCTTGTCGTGATCCCTGGCCGCTCGGCCACCACCCTTGTATACTCAACGTGCCGGACGGCCGTCTTCCCCCACACCAGCCGCCTAACCTCCATGTCCAGGGAGTCGGGAGCAGCGGCGTCGAATATGACATTGGAGACGTGAGCACGGGCGTGCTTTCATTTCCGAGTCACACTCGGAGGCTTAGACTGCTGGCACCACCCACGTAGCCACGCATGATGCAGCAGCTTAGATCGCCCGCTCGATGGCCCGGACCGCTTGTGCCTTTGCCTTGCTCTCTGGCGGGCGACTTTGTCGACAGGAAGGATTGAAGGGTAGTTATTTACGCCTTTTATGACGGAGGACAACCTTTCGCCAGTACGGGCGCCGTCTGATCTTGGTGCAGCGTCCAGTCTGTGCCCCTTCCAGTCCAATTGACTAACTATAAGCGCTTGTATGTGACTCTCAGCTGTCATACTGCATCACGCTGGAGTCATGACGGGGTGCCTCGTTCATTTGCCAACGGAGGCCTCCCCTTGACGGCAAATCGAACCTGTGATTGTACTATTCGAAGAGCTATGCTTTATTACTGGGGAAGGCGAACGAATTCCGCATCACATCGCTGGTGTTTCTCGGATTTCGGCACTTTGTGGAAAGGTCATCATCGGCAACGGAAGCTGCATGCCGAGCCGGGCCAAGCCCCGCGCCGAGAAAGCTCGACGGGCAGCAAAAGAGAGCGAGAGATTGAGCGCCAGGTCGTCCAGACGCGGACTTTTTAGTCCATCATTCTGGAGAAGGGATACAACATTCAGCACAGCACATGGGAGTGGACATTACACGAAGCTACCGTACTGTATTGCACAACTCTGGTCAGTCTTCTTCCTCGGACCATCTGCCTTGTTGCACGGCTCCCGGGATGTTTGCACCGCGCCGACTCGCAATTGGGCCGCTTCGGACCAGTAACCATCCACATGGTTGCAAACCCGAGGCACCAAAGTGCTATCTGGACCATGGATAGAGCATCTATGAGGGGCAAGATGCTTGCTGAAGCCCGATCGACGAATGGGCAGCAGTGACTGCCGAGCTCAACGAGCCAAGGTGCAGACAGATCGTCAAACGCCGAACAAGAGCCGTACCCAATTACACTGTCGGCTACTGAACGTTGCCACCTCAAGCATGATACCCATCGCTTAGGATCCATGTACGGTTGGCAGCAAGTTGGCGGTAGTACGAATACACCCCTCATGCTGGCTCACCTCCCCCGGTGAACAAGATCAAATATAGAGATACGCAGCGGCAGGCCGTCACAAACAACATGGCTCTAAGCGCCGGACCGCACCCGTCCCTACTCTACCACTGCCGCACGGCTCTCTTCAATCTCCAATTATCCCGCACGACATACATACACTTTCAATAGTGGCGCCCGGCTCGCGGCTCACGTCACAGATGGACTTAGCGCTGGCTAGCCTCCTGTCCAGCAGTCCGCGGCATACGAGCGTCGTATACCGTTGTCGATTAGGGAGGGGCTAAGTAGCTCAGGATTTACAGTACTGAGATACAAAAGCTTACTTACCCGGGATACTTGGACGATGGAGAGTTATTCCTTGTAGCTTGAGTCCACCCTTGACCCAAGTATTCTCTTTGTGGCTTACAGGCATGCAGGCTTGCGGGCAGCCGTATGTAGACTTGTCGATGTTGCACTTCTACCCGAAAGCCACAGTAGATTATACGATGAGCAGGTTTTTTTTTCCTTATCCCTCTTGTTGATTTTGCTGACCACTCTAGCGTCGAAGCCAACGCTGCGGGCAGCTAACGAGATTCTTCTTTCTTGAGCGAAGCTTGCGAGGCACCAAGGGAAGGGAAAAAAACGCCACTTTTGAAATTTTTTCTTCTTCTTCCCTTCTTTGGCGCCACCATGGAGGAGACATCAAATGTCGTTGACGAATCTAGACGCCACCATGTGCACGGGTCCATCCGTTTGACGTCCCAGTCCGGTCCTTGGGCATGGTGAGCAACAAAAACAACGACAACAACAGCATCCCATCGTGGTCTCAATGCGCCTGAACCCCCCCAACCCTTCCAACCCACCCCCGGGGGAGAATTTCAACCGGAGGTTTATCGATCCGAAGGGAGAAGAAACAGAAGAAGAAAAGAAAAAGGCTGAACTGAACGAAAAGAGAGACACAGAGAAACACCCTAGGCGCCACTACCATGCGCGCTATGGACTGGGACTAAACCCCAAGCGAGGGAGGGGGGGGCGGGCGCGCCGGGGGGGGAAGAAACAGAGCAAAAGAAAGAAAAGGAGGAACGCAACATAACGGGAGATGAGAGGAAACCCCCCGGGCGCCCTAACCTTGGCGGCGAGGAGGTGGGGCAGACCCCCGGGGGCGGGGGGGGGGGGGGGGGAGAAAACAAGAGAGAATCGCAGAGTCCCACGTCCCGCTTTGGCGCCCCGTCGATTTTGGCTTCGCCCGCGTCTGGGCAGAACGGCGCTACAGGTTCCGCGCCGCAGTAGTCTCTTTTCTCGGTTGCAGTTGCTCAGGGCGCGTGGTGCGTTGTTCACGTGCGAGCAAAGGGGTGCTTCCTTGCCTCTCGCTTGATGTGGCTTGATGTGAGAGGTGCGTATATCAACGGTGTATCCGTATGCAGGTCAAGGCAAAGGTGGGACATTCAGCTTTGACATCTGCTCAAAGTACACATGATATATCCTCACTGTTTGTACACCCTACTCTCCATCATCCCTGTCTTTTTTTTCCCTTGACGTACCTGGAATGCCTCATGATCGAGAGACATTGAGTCCAGGTTGACCCCGTCAAGACGCGTTCCTAGACTCACTAAGCCAGGCACTATTGGTCTACGCGACCTGTTTTCGAGGCTCGTCGTCGTTCGGACGATGTGTGAGGAAAGTATATGCAACGCCAATGCCGGCCGATTGCATCGTGGATACGAAGAAAGAGGAGAAATGAACACAAGAAAGGCAAAAAAGAAAACGCAAAAAATGCAGTAGAATGAGGGATCCGAAGGCAAATGAACACGAAATATGACAAAAAAGCTGCACCTGCCGGAATTCGAATCCGGGTCCCTCGCTATTCAGAATCCAATTGGAGATGGAAGGCGAGGATGATAACCACTACACTACAAGTGCTGGTTGATGGTGGGCTCCGGTGGACATTCTCATCATGGAGGGAATGGGCCGGTTGCCCCGCTCTGGTCTTCCAGAGCTTCTTCGTCGGTGGGTTTCACGGGTTTGGTGGGATCGTGTTCAAAAGGTAGGTTGCGTCGGCAGAGTTGACGATTGCCGTCTCGTCCGGGAGGATATCGGAAACTCTAGAGGTGCTTCCTCCGCCACGACGAGTGAGCAACGACAGCCCTCCCATCCACCGCGAGACACTGTCGAGAAGAGGCAGTCTCGGCTTCGTTCAAGAGACTCCACTTACAGTACAAGATGGCGGGCAGCCATCACACTCTTGACCTCCTCGGCCGAGTTGCAGGCCTCTCTACTCCTGAACCTCAACTCATGAATTCTCATCAAGAACAATTCCTGTAAGTCCATCGGGGGCTTTTGAAAGCGCATGAAGAGAACTGGAACGTCCTCTGAACATCGTCTCTTGCCCCGCGTAAGGGACACACGGCAATACGAGGGAGGGCTGGACAGCAGAAGCTCAACTACCAACAAGCTCAAGCAAGTCTCGTAGTTCAGAATAGATACGTTCAAATCCATAGGAATTTCATCTAGATGCCTGCTGCGTCTTACGTGAAATGGAGCCATCATCCCCATGCAATGGATGACGATGTTACGGGACTTCTAGCACTTACAGCACGTTCACCACGAGCCCCATCCTCTCAAGCCATCGTAGGCTACATCCCGCTCCAGCTCACTACATCACGCTTCATCATTTGACCTTGTGTTGAAGTTTGACTTTCGATTGGGATGGGATCCACTAGTCATATTCCCACAATGATTGCAACTGCTGATAAATCTATTCAATCTTCCAACACACTTCCTCGACTGCGCGGTCGATCCGCTCTCTCTCTTTTTGGAATACCACAGCCTGAGGAACATTCTTCACATGACTGAGCATGGCATCTGAATTTCTTCCATCTCTGGGGATAACTCTTCCCGAGACGGTCGTTCTGCCGGAGTCCCGTACTAGGGGAAGTACGCCGATACCTCTCTGCGGCTCTCCAACGCCTTCACCACAGTCTTGATACCTGCCGTTTCCCGATGTTCCCGCAGAATACCGTCAACCAAAAGAGTTCTCTTCGCCAACTTTGGAATGTTTTGATATTTGTAAAATGAAACGTATCCGGGATCGTGTGCCCTTTCGAGTTCAATTTCACTGAGCTTGAAGTTATCAAGCATGTTGACGGTCATCAAGACATAATTGATTGTGGAATAAGCATGGGTACCACAGACGTCGTTTTGCAGGTCTCTTTTGACCAAATTCAGTATTTGAACTCTGGTTGGCTCAATACACTTCGGTGACACGGCTCCAGGTCTCATGTCGGCAGCTCCGGTGCTGGACGCACTCTTCTCCAGATCTTCCATTCCATTACTCGGAGCGCCAAGGGATTGGTGGGATTGTACTTGAGTGGTCTGTTTCAAGAGGCTCTGCATTCGAGATGTTAGCCCTTCGTCATCTGTATCTAACGCTGCTTTGACGCGGCCAAGCAAGTTTCTTTCATCGTCGGTCTTGCCTGTCAGATGGGGTTCGGCAACCCTCTGAGCAGCGCGGAGCAAGGCTAAACTAGTCCGAGGGTTGAGGTCATTGTCTGGTATCCAGTCAACATTCCAATTCGCTTCTCGGTAAAGCAATAAGTTGGACTTTCTTCTGAAGGCCAGGTTTCTGTCGAGATCGAATGCGCGATGGAATCCTTCATGTGCGGGGCGGGCAACTTGTTGTTTCGACCTGCCAGCTCCCCACATGAGCTCTCGGATGCCAAGAAAGGCATCGGCGAAGTTGGACAGTGGAACATGGCCGTCAAGAAAGAACCCGTCCGGGAACATGTCTTGCAATAATTGGTAGTGAGCTAAAGGCTTTCCAATGTGCTTATGCTGTACAAGGTTGTTGTGGAGATGTACCATGGTTACTGGCTCCTGGATGGTGTCCCAGAGGAGCATGCTCATGCGATAAGTCATCTCCAGACCCTCCATGAGACCCACGCCGCAGAGAAATGGAGAGTATCTCCACAGGCCATTGGGACCGGTATGGTTGAAGCGGGAATTTGGAAGTATGTTGCCATCCATCGGTATCGATTGACCCAGGAAGTCGAATGCTTTGCAAAATTCTCCCAAGAACTCTACGGGCCCTTTGTGGCTTTCAGGATCGTCTGCCTCTAGAATGTGTGCCAGCAAGTCGGCAGACTGAAGAAAACCAAAACAGATTTCTTCTTCTTCGCAATTCTCTTCGTTACCGCTGTTTTCTTCGTTGTTGCTGTTGTATTTGTTACTTCTATTATTCTCCTGGGTGCTATTGTACTCCTCTTTGCCGTTCTTCACGTTTCTGCAGCCCAGAAACCCATCAATGTCTTTCATCGGACCACGGCTGCCTGAGGATGGTGGCACAAGGACATGCCCCCACCGAGTGTTGTTGGACCAACCGCACGACACAGTGAAAGCGTCCACAATGCATTGGAGCTGAAAGACGTGATGAGGCATGATGTACGGGCGAACATCCGTTCCTGGCTTCTTCATTGCCAATGTGGCAACGAAGCTTGCAAATTCCTGGAGGCCGAGAATGACACTGGGGGTGATCAACGGACCATTGGGCAACCAGTCGACGTCTTCAAGCTGCAGCTGCCGTTCTTTCCCTTGGCCAGCAACGCGGCTTTTCTCTTTCAGTGCAGTTAGAGGTCCGCATGCAAAGGAGTTGACGAGATCATAAAGCCAGTTGATTGTGTATGATCGGCGCCACTTCAATCTTTCTTTTTTCGTGACACGTTGTAAGTCAAGTGTGGGATCCCAGTATTTGATCTTGGCAAGCATCTTCTCGGTAGGCCTTCCGTTCCGTGTTTGTTGGTAATCTTCAATGAAATCAACGAGATCTCGGTAGGTGCCGAGCTGAATGTACTCTTTCAAGTCGATGAAGGTCGCCTTGAGCCCGTCTTGCTGACTCACTGGAGTCAGGTTTATTAAAGCTTTGTTGAATGCGCTCTGAGCGATCTCAAGATTGCTGCGTGTGATGGCCATCATGCAAGTCTCGTAGGAGTGTAACCCTGAGATCTCAGAGAATATGTCCGACTCTGTACTTCTGATCATTTCAATGGCGAGTTTTGACAATGCGCCAGCAATAGAACCATGCAATCCACAGTATGCAGCCTCATGCCAAATACCTTGGAGGTATTCTCTGAGGCTGACGCATTCCTTGGCGATTGCGCATGAAGCCATGAAATACTCGGCTTCCAGACCGCCGTCAGCTTCATCGATACTGTATTCCTCGATAGATACCACGTTCAAGGCGGCGCTGGGAGCTTTTATCTTCTTCTTGCCCTTGCCCCCTCTGCCCGATTTCTTTCGGGCTCGCCTTTGGGATCCAGTGGTAGAGGGTTCAGTAATAGAAGAGCCATCAGCGTCGCTTGAATTCTCGTCAGAGCTCTCTAAGCTTAAAGCAAGGATGTCCAAGGCTGAAAACTGGATGGCATCGGTGAGCTCCTCTGCAGTCATCTTGCTGGTAGCATGTCTGTTTTTCTCGCCTCCTGGCTGCTGGCTCTCCGTCCAAGCATCTCCACCAAGGGCAACGAAAGCCTTCTTGAGGTAGTGGATAAAAGTCTCGTGGATTTCGATATCTTTACCGAACTGAGGGTCTTCCTGGGTTACAACGCGTCGTAGGAAGGTCAGATGAGCCGTCCTTGCGTCGATGACGGACCTGAATAATCGGAATATGGCAGGCGGTATGTCCAAATGTTTCTTCACGAGCTTTGCCGTTGCTACGATTTTGTCGACAGAGATCTGGCCCGTTGTATTGAAAGCGATAGGCGGCTCCTAGGCGCCATCCTCTTTTCTACGCGTCTTGATGATGAAGTTGGATGCGCGGACCATCCAATAGGCGAGGTGTCTCGCGTCGCGCTTGTACACAGCGAACGCGTTTTGGGTAGCCATTATCGGTAGTGATGTGTGTGAGTGTGAGGATGGAGTCAGAACCAATGGCGGGATGTGTGATGCGGGCTTGCAGTGATGCTGTGCTCCTTGTCAGTGAACGGAAGATGCAGACGGCCTCCCCCTCCCACCCGACAGATACCTACGAGTTGTTTGGATCAGAACTGATGGCGAATCTGCTGATTTTTGATCCTTGGTTTCAAAAGTGGGATGTCGTCGATACGCTGGTGGGTGGTGGTGTTGTTGTTGCTGTCGTTCTTGTTCGAGGAGGGATACAGCCTGGCCAAGTACCAACGCAAAGGTTGCGGGACGAAACCTCATCGCCCAGGGTTGGTGTGCAATTGCGATAGCACTTCTTTCCCACCATTACCTGACGGAGTCTCGCTCTTGTCAACTCGGGCCTGGGAAGTTGCCAAGTGGATCTGGTCCCTTCTGCGGCCCGGAAGGCGCCTATGGTGAACCTCCGCCGTCGACCTCCAACCATAGTTTCAAAGAAGGTCGCCCATAGGTCTGTTTTGGGCGGGCTTAAATCTTCTCTACGCTACCTGCCAATACTTTTCGGTGCGTACCTTAGGCAAAGAAAGCCTTTGGGAAAGCACTGCCCATCGATTCTCGTCCGTCAATTATCGAACACGAAGAGCAGGGAGGTACTGAGGCAAGAACTCGAAAAGTCTCTTACCTGCTCATCGGGTCGCCTAGTGGAAAAGTAGGAAGGCAGTGATACGTAGTTTAGAGGAAAGATGCCTTTAAATTGACTAAGTCGCAGGTTCCCTACGAAGAAATGAAGACTCCTGGGCGTCCAGCGTCTTCAGTGCCGCCTTGAACTGATAGCTCTACCTACCTTGATCCAGGCTACGTGCTATCCCCATGATGTAAGAAGGTTGTCTAGTCAAAGTCCATTTGCTTCTATAGACGTGGATGCACCGCAGAGATTACTTGCTTGGCTTTCTCACTCAATCAACTCGTTCAAATATATATTGTTACGAAACCTGACCAGTAATTATAGACTGAGCTGTCTACTGCGGACTTTTTTATATTACCTCTATATTTATTAAAATATAGCGGTTTCTTTGCTTAGGTACTTTAAGATGGTATAAGCTCATTTTTACTGCCTTCAATGCCAATTACTGCGTGCCATAACTTGTGACATAGAATGATGAAACGGATGCCGATGATGCGAGTTATATGTCCCGAAAACTAGAACGCTATGCGCCAGATGAAGAATGCACCTTTGCGTCTCCCGATGCTGAGTCTCTATTGCCATTTGCCTCTTCACAGTGGGTTTGGAAATCTAATGAACTTTCCGTTTCCCAAGTCTCCAATTGTGGCCTTCGATTTCCGGGGCCACTTCATTTGTGACACAGTCCAAAGTTCGCCTATCTCGTTCATCTGACCTTAGCGTCCCGTATTTACTGTTGCATCATCACTTGCTCGGGATACAAGCTTTGAACGATAGTCCAGCACCAACGCGTAGAACTGTCTTCGTCCTTGAGACCCCGAAGCCAGCAAATACCGTGCTGGATCGTCATGTTTGCTGCCGCCTCGAAACCCGGGTCGCAACGGCTCTGTCGGATGTGGAAGAGAGTGTCATGTGTGACGGATAGGTGTAAGAAGATGAGTACACCGAGGATATTCTGCGACCAGAAGTAGAGGCAAGGAATCATGCGTTTATGCTGAGCAGCTGGCGGAAGGATTATGGGCCAGAGGAGGCAAGCTTGTAAAAATCTCTGGGTAGAAGTGCAGTCGATCTCGGTCAAGTCCTCTACTCGTGTATGTAGAGCTTTGTAGACGAAAGGACGAAACAGCATGTACTCGAGATGGTAGTATCGGGACCGTAGGAGGGCATCAAGCACATCGTTCGAGTTGGTGTAAATTGTATCATGGAGGTACCCTAACATGGGTGTGGACTGCAGCCCCTCCATCGCGGCGTCGGCGGTATACAAGGTCGGCTGCGCGTAAAAGTGCTGGTCAGGAACCTGAGGCTCAAGTACCTGGAAGGATGCTTGGTATGCGTCCAACTGTTGCCTCCTGTCCCATTGCAAGACGTTAGGCAAAGAGCTGTGCCACTGGTCGAGCTGCGACTCCAAGTCGTCGACTAGATGTCGGAGAGAGTCGGCCAGATCAGGCAGACCCGACATTGGTATCGAAATGGAACCTCCAAGAACTGGTGCATGGGCATAGTGTCAGTGGGGGTCAGAATATTGGGGTTTTACCTCCGATGAGGCACACAGAGAGGTCGGCTCGCCGCGCTTGCGCGGGATCCATACCCTAGGCGTACATCAATGGCAGAAGCAGGTGGCATGTATCAAAAAACGAAGCCAAACGCATTTGAAGACACCAGTCAAGGCGTTCATGTGCACCGGCCAGGCTTGAGGGGAAGTGGAAATGGAAATACGACCGGAAATGGAGAAAGAGAGAGAGAGAGAGAGAGTCCATAGACGAGAGGGGGCGGCAACTCACTTCTTCTCAGACTGCTGTGAATCTTGAAGGCCAAGTTTCGCAAAGAAATCTGGTGTAGGAATATCTCACCACAATTCGACCTGCTGTCGTTCTGAATGTTCTGCCTCAGAGTCGCATCACTAGTTTGGGCATAGGCCGAGAATGCCGAGAATGTTGGCAACTGCATGCTCCCCTCGAGCTTTTCGAGGCCGGTTAAGGGAAGTTCAAGTTCCAAATGAAGACCGCTGCAGCAAAGCACTGGATGTTAGATGATGGGTTGAAAAGCATAGGTACCCTGTCATTGCTGAAGGTATACAAGAAAGCAATAAACAAGGTGCAAATAGACCTCCCTTGCCTGTCCAAGGTACGCAGCTGAAGCTGCCTTGACCAGAATCCATGGACAGAACAGAAAAGGGCTGGGATTGAGGGCATGATGGGGCCTGGGAAGGAGGCGTGGGTTGGTGTTCTTAGGATGGACTGTAAATCTGCGGTGTACGTACGTTTCCATGATGGAGCAATACCAAAAAGCGCGGCGGATCTGATCGCCGCGCACTGAGCGAAGCTCGGCAGAGTTGCTGCAAACGTTCGTCAGCCCATTTTCGGGTCAGCAACCATTTGAAGTCTCAAACAGCCCCAGCTGTAGACCGACCACCACCACTGGCGCCTCTACTTACCTGGTAATCAGCGCGCGGCAAGCAAGGGACGCCGATATGGTCATTCTCCAGAACTCCTACGCGCGATTTTTGTTCAGCCAAATCATTCAGAAATTTTTCCTTTCAGGTTCACTCACCACATGCCGAGAACAGCACTCATAGTATAGCCTGTCGTCGGCCAAGCCAATACCGGATTAGTCAAACTTTCGCATCTTACGGTAGGTCCGCCCGTCGAGGCGCGGCCCGGGCGGCCGGCTCCGGCTCCGCAAGCCAGTCCGTTCAGGGAAACTCACCCCGCCAAGATGTACATCTGGATATTCTCCAAAGCACACTCTGTCATGGAGAACCCTAAACGTCGTCTTGCTTCGTTGAAGAACACAAGACCTGGTGGTCGAAATTCTAACTCTTTTGTTGGCCTGACAGGTTCACTGACATCATGGTCCCCGAACGCCGGAAAGACCCCTCCCGATCCTCCTACGAGAGCCACCTCGGCAAGGGCCAGAACCAGGCACACCAATGTAGATGCCGCATTCTCCTCAAACTGACTGCGGAAAACGTCCTGTAGTGTTTTCTCCATGAAATATCGACGGTCTAGAACAGGGTGAATCCGATTGAAGGTATCGAAATACGTCGTGGCGCGATCTTCAAGCAAGGCGTAGCTCAAACCCGCCAGCTGTAGCGTTGATCCGTCTATCGCAATGCCCAGCGACATACGTTCATGTATGCTCGCCGTTTCCAATCCCCCTAGAGAAAGACGCTGGTCTCGTCCTTGCAGATGGAACAATTCGGACGGAAAATCGGGTTCCTGGAATGCGGATTGAAGGTTTGGTATTTTGGGTTGGGCGTCTTCTAGCATCTGTCGCACTGCAGGCCATGCCATCATCTTAGTGACTGCAGAAACATATCGGTATGGCTTCTGCTGCAGAGGTATCGAGGTAGGTAGGCCTTGAGTTCTCAAAGTGCTTGTCGACGAAGCGTCATCGCTACTTTCCTCGGAATGTGAAGAAGGCGGGACGCTGATCCGCATATGCTGGAGCTGGGCAACTAGTTGCGGTAGAAGACTGGTGTTGTCGTTGATGTTGTTCACGAGTTCGAGTAGTTCAACCAAGCTTTTGTCTTTTCTATGGCTGGTTAGCATGTCGAGACTGAACTGACAGCGGTGCTCCAGGAAGTGATCATGGGCTCGATCCAACCCGAGGGAGGCGAGCAAAATGATAGCACAGGTTGGTCATCCATCCAGGAGTCGGCGCCAGGAACGCTGACTTACTTGGTCGGTAGAGGATCATCGTAGACGCATTCAGTTCCCTTCTTTTCGCAAAAGCCACACGGCTTGCCTTCGTCGCATTTCTGCTTCCTACCACGACAGGCGGTGCATGCCTATACAAATGTCAGACTAAGTCTAGGCCCAGTGCCGGATCATGACCGAAAGAAAGAGGGAGAGGGTAATGGCAATGGCAAGTTCACGCGGTTCGGGGCAACAGCATTTCGCGCTGCCATCATCCACCACTCGCAACTGATCCAAAGCCCCCACGTTGGTGATAGACGGGAAGACAACGCCAGGCACGAGATGGCGAAAAGAAGGACGAAGGGTAGGGCCAAACTTACTACGGAGGCGATGGAGCCACGATCCTTCTTTGAAGGCATTCGGCTGGAGCCCGAATCTGTTGAGCTCGAAGCCACAGAGTTAGAATCGAAGTTCATCGTTCACCTAATAGTGAAGGGGTTCGGGAGGGTGGTCGAATCCGGGGGGGTTCGGGTCATTCAGTGAGATTTTGTAGTTGATGTTGAGGCGAAAGGGTGGCATGCTAGGCTAGGCAAGGCGACAGGAAAGACGGAAAAGTCGAGACCTGCGGGACAAGAGGTCCAGCTCAGGCAGATGGTCTGGGGTCGTTGAGTCTGCAGAACCCTAGTGGCGATGAGGGGGCGGCGGCCAGGACAATGACCCAGGGCGACACTCGACCGGGCGCAGCATCCGCGAGCTGCTGGGGCAAAAGATGCAAGTTGATATTGGACGTTGGAGTCGAGAGGTGGTCGAGGTAGCTGCCAGTGTCCTTGGCGAGACTCAGTCGAGCCCCGAGGAGGTTGTCGACCAGTTGAACAAGGTGCAGAAACCTTGTTCAACATGGGAGATGGGAGGAGACGTGGAACTGGTTCCCGTCTTTGTAACCAAAAGAAACGGCACGGCAGGCGGGGTGGGATATGGGTCTTGGTCACCGGGAGTACATGCCGTGCACCAATTATCTTCACCCTCTGTCTTCTCTTTTCTCTGAGTGTCTCTGTTTCTCTCTCTCTCTCTCTTTCTCTTTTCCTCTCTCCTTTTTTTTCTCCCTTTTTTTTCTTTTCTATTGGATATCGATTTTGTCTGAGAGCAGTGTGCGGCACCGGCGGTGCGGGCGGACTTAAAGACTACACTGGGGGACGACAATGCCGATGGATGTTGTTTGTTGACTGCTGGACACCACCGGTAGAAACTAAGCGGAATGTGCGGTACATGGCCTTTCCGAAGTTGTGTGGAAACAGAAGGCTGGTGAAGAGGCGGCGAGAGAAGGGAAAATTTTTTTGTTTACCGTCGGAGGGGCGCCCGACTCCCCGTCACGGCGTCCTTCGAAGAACAGTAACGCACCAAACACAGGAGCTGGAAGGAAGGGCTTAAGACGAAAATGGCAGCATCAACGCTGAAGCCACAGATACATGCGACGATAGCAGTGCAGGAGGTAGAAGCTCGCAAATAGCGTCAGTTATGGCTGCCCGCTTGCTTAAGCGCCCTCGGTATGAGGCGGTGGCAGAGCAGGCTCGTCCTGGACACGATCCCTACACATGATGCACAGTTCTGTTGTGGCTAGAAGAGAACAAGGAGTGCAAGGGGACGCAGACGCGGCCCAGAAGTGTTAAAGTGATGTTCTACAAGCAGGACCAGATCATGAAGCGGAGCCATAAGACAAAGCGTCTGGTATGTTGATAAGTTGTTACCCCCCGTTCGATGTGTTCGGGGGGGCCCTTGCGGCCATATTACATGCAGAACTGACCGTTCGAGGCCGCAGGGAATCGCACGCTAGCATCAGCCAGGTTGGAACGACAGACTTGGCTCAAAATAAGTTTCACTGCTGCTGAGGCACCCAAACCCGAATCCAGGCAAGGCGAACACGCTTGTCGGTGGTCACCGGCGCGGCGGCAACGGCAACGGCATCAACGGCAGCAACAATAGTGTGCCAACGACAGCGCCGGCGCGGATGGGCTGGCTGTGTTGAAGTGAAATGCATAATGCGATGTGTGCAATACGGTGCGATGGGTTGCGCCGCGCCCAGGCCTCTGAGGGGAGAGTCACTGGGTACCGTCCTCAACCCAGCCAGCCTGGGCTTCCAGAACAAAACGAGACATTAGCTAACATGGGTCTCGAGCTAGTCGACTAGGTCCATTAGTAAGGTAAGTGAGGTATTGGGGAGACAAAGTATGGATACATTGGTTTTGCCCAGGGCGACCACTCCATCTCCTCACCTCACGTAACCTCTGCCTTTTCTAGTATGTCGGGAATCAGCGGCAGTGTGTGTGTGTGTGTGAGTGAGAGAGAGAGAGAGAGAGAGAGAGAGAGACAGTCCGGTCGTCTGCACTGTAGGTAGGCGATTTACCTAGGTCCAGATCCGCCATGGCAAGGGTATGGAGGAGCAAGACACAGACTGTCACCAAGACCCAATTTCCTTCGGCCGCTTCCCAAGTCAGACGGACCGGTCGGCCTCGCTCGATGAAATTTGCTGGCGTGGATGGGCGTATGCCGTGTCCTAATTCAGGTTGCAGGAAGGTGGGAGGTAAAAGGTAAGGTTGTCGTCTGTCACTAGTACAAAACCCGCTTTATCCTGGCGTTGAGCAGCATCCATTTGGTCGGAGCCGATCCGGGACCCTGCAACAGAAACAGGATAGCCCCTCCGAAGTAGCGAGGTGGCCAATGCGTGCGTATGAATCTTCCCGCCTGTGGGCTAGTCGCTCATCCTTTCATTCTTGGGAGCGATGTGCAGCGTTTGATAGACAGATTTGCAAGGGCAACTTGTGACCATTTGACCATATCTTGAGGCCGAGCCTGTGAAATAAGCTCACTGGAGCTGGGTACCGGGGGAATGCATCGGCGTAAGATACATCCCAGTGTGTTTGAGTCAGTACCGGGATAGACCCTTGATAGGAGAGAAAGAGGAGGAGGACATCTGTAAGAAGTTGTTCAGTAAGTAGATGTACTGAAGACCGAGAGAGAAGAGGGGGCAAAAAAAAAAAAAAAGAATGAAGGTGTGAGTAAGGACGGGAGCCGTTTGGACGGGATTGGGAGAAGCGATTTGTTCCCCGCCAACTTGCTGCCCCTCTTTCGCCTGGCCCTAGAGACACCGATCACCCTCCTGGCCCGATACCATCCTTTCTGATTGCAGTTACC
>NW_019173124.1:0-86542 GCF_001831195.1 Colletotrichum orchidophilum | reverse complement strand
GGGGCATGAATGTCGCGCAAAGTGATACCCTTGACTTATACGGCTGTTTAAACCTACGTAGAGCTACTTATGCATTGCAAGATAATTACATGAACGTTGTCCGACATCGCAACGCCACATTGCTTTGTGTTGAAAACGTTGTCGGTGTGGTTCCCTCGTGGCGATTGGACCCCGCATCTGAGGCTAACTTGACTTGCACCGCGCCCTTCAGCATCATGTCAAGTCGATTCTTATCGCTCGGCTGAAAAGGGAAGTGAGACCGGTAGTTCAGTTCCAGCCTTGCCCCTCATAAGTCCTCATAAATCCTCGAATGTGCCTTCACACTTGAGATAATCTCGGACAACTTGCGCCGCAATGAGTGAAAACCAAATCCAATCCATCGGGACAACCCCCGCTACAAAGACTCTCACGGCCCGTTGCTATTGCAAAGCCGTCCATTTCACCCTCGCCGTCCCGCTCTCTTCCATCCCACTCAAAGTCCATCTCTGCCACTGCAGCATCTGTCGTTACACCCACGGGACCCTCTGCATCTTCCACGCCCCGCTCCCGTCCGGCGTGTCTCCCTCCTTTATCGCCCCTTCCTCGCTGTCGTCGTCTCTCACGGCCTACCGCCATGCCAAGGCCTCGAGCACGCGGTACTTTTGCAGTACGTGTAGCTGCCACATTGGAGATGTGGGCGTTGACGATGACGAGTGGGTTATTTCGGCTTCCATCTTTGATGCAAATAAGGATGATGTGCCCGCTGTTTGGGATATCCAGACTCACGTCAACACGGCTTCGGCGCCGGGCGGAGGGCTGTATGAATGGCTCCCGCGCGTGAATGGCAAGGAGATGAAGGTTTGGAATCCCAGGGACGGAGCTGAAAATGCGGCGATCAAGACAACAACACCCGGACGAGAAGTTGGCATCGACGGCGAAGAGGTCCTCCGCGCACAATGCCACTGCGGCGGCGTCTCCTTCACAATATCCCGGCCCAAGGCCGCGATGCTCGAGGAAAAAGCCTACGAGCCCTGGCTATCACCCGTGGACCCCAGAAAATGGCCAGCCTGCCTCGACGCCTGCGACGACTGCCGCCTGCAGACGGGCGTCCACGCCATCGGCTGGGCCTGTATCGCGGAATCGTGCATCGCGCCAAAGGTGCCCGGGGACCTCCAGCTCGGCGGGGCGTCCAAGACGTTCAAGTCCTCCGAGGACGTGTGGCGTTCGTTTTGCGGGACGTGCGGTGCGAGTGTGATGGCGTATTTCAACTATGGCGGGGCGAGGAGGCAGGAGAACGGGGAGAGATTGCTGAATATTGCTGCTGGGATTTTGAGGGCGCCGGAGGGAGTTTTGGCGGAGGAGTGGTTGACTTGGAGGACGGGACGGGTGGCTTGGGCGGAGAGCGGGATGAGGTACGATGCTGGGTTGACTGAGGGTTTGAGTGAGGGTATGGCTGAATGGGGCAGAGAGAATCATGGGGAGGCATGGGGTTTCAATATTGGATGAGGATATGCCCATTTACATTCCATGTCCTATCGACCTGTGAATGTTCGACACTTCCATGTTGCCTCTTGCTTGAAGTCTTTGAGAGAACCACCTTGTGCAAAGAAACCAGGATCTACGCAAGATGTCCGTAAGTCTCCTTGACCAGTTCCCTCTCCCGCTCCAAGTATTCGTCAAAGGTCCCCAAAGGAATCCCCCAGCTTCGTGTCTTTTCCAGATCAGCAAACTGGTCCATGTCACGCGAAGCCAACTGGCCACCAATGAACGGATTCCCACCCTTTTGCGCCTCAACTTCCTCGTCGGATAGATATACAGCCTTGATATCCTTCCCAGTAAACCTCGCAAGCTTTTCCATGATGTAGTCCACCGTAAGCAGCTCCGATGCAATCGAGACCTCCTGGGCGTGGAACTTGACAGGGTCCCGGTACGCCGCCAGCGCAAATTTGCCAATGTCGTTCGGGTCAACCGTCGGCAGCTTCGTCTCGGGCCTCAGGGCCGTAATGAAGCGCCCATGTTTGATGAGGTCCGGGAATACGGCGACGAGTGGGAGGACGTAATTCGCCGCAAAGTTACCGGGTTTCAGGATCGTCCAGTGCTCGAAGCCGGCTTTGCGGACCTCGTTCTCGATAGCCTGCTTGGAGAGGAGGACGACGGCATTGAAGCTTTTGGGGTCCCAGTTCTTAAGCTTCTCGGGAGCCTCCACCGCGAAGCCGCTGCTGTAGATGAAGTGCGTAGCGCCCGCGGCTTTGGCAGTTGCCATGATGCGCTTCGCCGTCTTGAGTTCCCAGGTGTAGTCAACGAAATCAGGCATCAAGTTGAGAAAGGCCCCCGTGACGCCTTTCATTGCCTCGTCGAGGGCTCCTTCGGTGTCGTAGCCTCCAGGGGTGAGGGACGCGCCGAGGGAGGAGAGAGCTTTGGCGGCGGGCGAGTCCGGGTCGCGGGCGAGGGCGTGGACGGCGATACCGCTTGAGAGGAGGTTCCTGGCGACTGAGCCACCGACTGTGCCTGTTGCACCGCTGACGAAGATGGTATGCTGAGACATGACTGGATGGGGTTGAAGCTGAATAGTATGATGGTTTGGAGTCGGATTTGAGGGCGATGAAGGCAGGCGCTGAGATTCTTTTGAGAGACTGCGGTGTGATAAGATTTGTTAGCAAATGAGACAATTTCTGTAGACTTATATACTCACAGAGTATTGATTGTTGGTATTTTATATGATCAGAGCCTCTATTGAATGGCGGCGCCCAAGCCGATCTCACAACGTCGGTGGTCTCATCTCGAGGGCCGGGACGGAGACGCGCAACAGACGACGGAACGCCGCCAGCTTCGCATGATGGTGGCTATCACGTATTCGCCATGGCCGATTGGCCGAAATCCCGAAAAAGCGGTACTTGAAGATGAGAACGCATCTCGACAAAGAGGTTGAAGGATGAAAGAAGCGCTGAGAGCTATTGGGGGTGGGAAATGCTGGCGGAATCCCGCCACATTAAGTAAGCCACAGGTAGTTGAGCAGCGCTGACAATGCCGCAATGATGCTCCTCTGCAGTCACTCTCAGTGACTTGACTCTGCTCTCATTCGCCTGTAAATCTGCTCCGATAAATTTGAAAGGAAACAGCAACCAAATTTGTTCCTCGTATTATCATTGCGAAAGACTGATGCAAGCGTCAAATTCGCAATGTCCAACTCGTTCTTCGAGCGGGCCAACCCACCTCCTCGGCGGAAGACGTGCGTAGCTTGTACCAAAGCCAAGCGCCGATGCGACCACGGCCAGCCCACATGTCTGCGGTGCTCGAGGCGGAACATCGCCTGCGTCTATTCCGCTCCGCCAGCAAGCAGCAAATCGAAGGTGACCACTGGAGATCTTTCTCCGCAAACCCCGGAGGCGCGACAGCAGCTTGACTCAAGCAGCCCGACCCTGGATCATGCTCCCCTCGTCGATGATGGTGCTTGCTCCGGCACCTCTCTCATTCCCTGGTCTCAGGATCCGAATTGTTTGCCTTTGGACATGGGAGACCTGGGCGATATCAGTCTCGACCTAGCCTTTGACGAACTCATAACACCCGATGCCCTGCTTGAAGGACCCTTGACACTTTCGTCCCTCACGCCCAGGCCGGACCAGATGCTCGTTCCATCTCAGAATCCCCCCGCCGGCTCGCTTGAGGATGTGATAGCCAGTCGTCTCCAGTATGCTCTCGACGAGATAAAAAAGGTCCCGACCTCTGTGGTGATGGAGAACGAGGCCCCGTGGAGCCATCCCTACCTCTATCGAGCTCAAATGCCCCGAGACATGCAAGGTATGTCACTCTCACCTGCGATCACTGTCGCTGTCATTGTTTCTGACCATAGATCCAACAGATGCCCAAGCCTGTTGTGCTCTTTACGTAGCCAAGAACGCAAAAAACGTGCCATTCGTGCTGCGTACCATCCAGGCGAGAGCCCACGAGCTGCTCGCCTCACCGATACCCCATGAGCGTCTTGAGATACTAGCCCGCCTCCATGCCGTTCTTCTCTACCAAATCATCCGCCTCTTCGACGGCGATATCTCTATGCGTGCTTCTGCCCAAAATACCCTTTCCTCTCTCGAACATACCATTGTCGCCCTCCTGCCCTTTGTGAAGTGGGAGCGAGGACAGCCTGCAACGGGCCCAGCTCAAGACTTCTCCACATGCCCGACCAAGGACTTTTGGCAGGAATGGATCTTTCAGGAATCAGCCCGCCGAACCATATTTTTCACTTGTTTCTTCCTGGTCGCCTACAGTGTCCTGGTCGACACGCTGGCAAATGGCTGTGAAGAAAAATACGTGTTTTGCCAGTCGTGGACAATGTCTGCTCACCTCTGGAAGGCGCCCAATGTCGTCGACTTTGCCATTGCCTGGAAGGAGAAGCAGCATTTTGTCATTACGAAACAGTGCTTCGATGAAGCTCTGCGGGATGCTGCTGCTGATGACATTGATGAGTTTGGCAAGATACTCATGGTTGGCGCATTGGGCATTGAGGATGCGAGGCTGTGGTTTTACAACAGAGGCGGTTCTTTGTGATGTCTCTGTTGGTCATACTCTGGAACTTGTTGTTTGTTATTTACCAATTCGTGGGTGAAGACTTTTTGGGTGACTATTGGGGTTGTTGTGGCAGCGATAATTTGACAAACACCTTCACAAATTCCACAGGTTCTGCAGATATCGCGGGTTTCACCTGGCCACAATGTCACAAAGTAGAAGCAAGGTCTCATTGATAGCAAGTCTGATTTGTCTGATGCAACTGTCTGTGGTGAAGTCCCCTAGCTCACTCCCCCGAAATTACCTCCACCACCTGTAGACCTAGCATCCGCAGAAGAACCGTGAAGACGCCCAAAATGTAGGTGGGTGATCCTTTATGGAAACGAAACCCTGTTGATCATGCCTATAGCATGAATGTGGCCCCTCGCCAAAAGAATAACCCATATCCGTAAACTTTCCGCCCAAAGTGAGGTTATCTTGACCATAGGACCGTGAGGCCTGGGAAAAAGATGAAAACCGTTGCTGAAACCCCAAGACCGAAATCTTGAGTCGGTAAAAACTTCTGATGTACAGGCAAGTTTCATGATCCGTTGTTCCATCCATGTGGCCGAAAAGGAATAAGAAAAAAGAAAAAGAAAAGCAAAACTGTATCCGTAACTTTTCCGATCTGACGCCCGAAAGTGACCATTCCGATGCTATCCTTGAACGATGTGGTTCGAGGAGAAAGGAAGAAAACCGCGTCCGAAAACTTGATGGTATTCTTGCTTTTGCATGGAGGATGTGTCGACTGGGTTGTCTGCCAATCCATGTGGCCCAAAAAATAAAACGCAAACCACCAACTGTGACCGTTGCTCGTATCTCATTGCTCGTATCTCGTATCTCGTTCCCAGACCACGTTCGAATATCTCCAAGCCATGAGAGGCGACTTCCTCTAATTGAATGTCGTTCTCAAACCAACTCGGTTGGCTCCAAGAGGGGTGAGTCTCCAATCGAATGAGGCAGTTGGGACTAGTAGCCATCCTTGATTTTGTAGTAGTCGCGTCTCTCCTGGCGACTGGGGATATTCTTCAGGTCGCTGAGGGGCGTCTGAGGCTCTCCTCGAACCAACGTAAACTTGTGGAAGGCGCCACGGTGCTTGTTCTTGCCCTGCTTGTGCTCGGTGACGAAGTAGATGCCGTCGTAGCGGAGACCGTCTTTCGGCGCGTACGTGGAATTTTCGTTGCTCTTTTTGGCCTTGCGAAAGACTCTCACGGGAGATTTTGCCTCCATGGATTTGACCAGCGCCGCGTTTCCACGGATAGGCTTTCCACCGTCAGCAGGAGTGTTGTGAGCATCGTTGCTCAATGAGTTGGAGCCAGAGTAAACGATGCGGTCGCCGTAATCTTCATCAATAGTGTGGTACTTGGAAGCGAGTATAATCGAGTAGGCTCTTCCCGGCTCACCGTCAACATTCTTTTCGTAGCTGATTCCGGCATTGGACTCGCCATGGCCGCCGTAGAACAGCGCAGACAGCTGACTCGGGAACCATTGGCCCACGTGGAGGCCGTTGTGACCTAGAACTTTGGCAGATCTCTGCTGGAATCTGTACTCGGGATTAAGCGCCGTAATGGGCTTGTTTCCCGTTCGCAAGGCGAGACCATGGTTGATTCCGTCTTCGCCCCAAATGGGGTGATCCTTGGGAACTGGTTTGACGGGCTTGACAACCCTGTTGGTGGACGAGGATGGCGCGCTCGACGAAGGCGCGCTCGAGGATGGCGCGCTCGAGGAGACTGGCGCTGTGACCGGCAGGAGAGGGGGCAGGGGCTGGAGAGGGGGCAGGGGCAGACGAGGAGGGGGCAGGGGCCTGTCTCCAGTCGCCGAGAGCCAGTCGTGTAACGCGCGGGCCCGGTTCTTGTTCTCAACGGAATAGAACCGGTATCGCAGGCCCAGAGGGCCCTCGGGAGGAGTCTGCTTGACGCGGTCGAGACCTCTCTGCAGCGCATACTTGTAGGTGAAGATGGCGGCCGGGAGCTGGCTTGGGAAGCGTCGGCGGACCTCCTCGAGGTAGGTCAGGTAAGAACTGAGGAGATTCTGCGCGAGAAAGACGGGGACCGAGGCGTTGGTGTTGGTTTGCCTTCCGGCCAACGACAACAGGGCGTTGACTTTTCCCCCGAAGGCCCTGAGATAGGCGGCTACATCGACGTAGCCGGGAGGGATAGGGGGCAGGTCGGAACCCACCACCCCACCACCTCCGCCTCCGAGGTTGTGGCCAGCGGCAGCCGGCTGGCCACCGCTGCCACCACCACCACCACCACCTGTGCTGCTGCTGATGCTGCTGCTGGGTTGACTCATTTTTCTGTTCTTTGTCGTCGTCGTAATCAGTATCGTTGACGTATACGAGCGAGCGGACGAGGGATTACTTACAATGGTGAACAGAAATGTGAGTTGTTGTTAGTGTTGTTGTTGGTGTTGGTGTTGTTGTTATTGTTATTGTTGCTGTTGAGATTGTGATGAAGATGAAAGGAAGAAGAAAAAGAAATCAAGTGAGAAGGAGATCTTTGAGAAAGAACCAGTGCCAGGTATCGAGGCATCCGCTGAGTCGTGGTGAGGCTAAAGCCCTGACCGGAGTGCACTCGGAGTGGTGATGCACGGAGGCCGGGTTTAGGATGTGTGAATTTTCGGACTCGGGGCCGAAGAGTGGGGCCGCAGTGGCCGAGTACGCCCGGAAGTTTCGGAACAAAACTCCAGCGATTCAGGCAGAAACGGGTAGGTCGTTCTTGCCGACTAAGATTTTTGCAAAGGCCATCGGAGTGATAATCCAAGAGAATAAAAATATGACACTCGTTGTCTCCCCGGTGATGCGAATGTACCCGGCCGCTACCTCAGTTTACGAACCCGCCCAGGAACTTACGTGCGGGCGGTCTGTGGCGACGATGGAGGACGCCCAGCTTGCCAAATCCCGTCCGGGAGGCTACCTATGTTTTGGCAACTAAGATTCTCACCCAATACAGCCTGGCTTGGGACAGTGATTGCATTCAAACACTCTGTATCGGGATGCGTATCCCGAAAGAGGCCAAAGATGGCGACCCTTTAGAGGGTGACCTCGCAGCCGCTAACTATTCTCTGTCGTGTGGGTTGGCAATGAACAACATTTGGATTCCGCGCGTCTAAATGACAGTAGGTTTGCTATGGCAACACTATAGAGAGGTGTTGATCTTTCCAAGAGGATTAGTGACGCTTCAGTTGACCCTGCTCTTATTGTCCATGCAATACGCGATTTTTGTCTATCGTAATGTCTTGATGAGACGTTATGAGTACAAAATTGGCTGCCTAGGTGATTGGCGTTTCCTTCCAATTTTTGTCTTTGTTGCGTGTCTACTGTATAGGGCGATGTGACGTCTTCTTGTACTCCTTGTTTGCCTTACGAGGAACATTGCGCCATCAAGGACTTCTCTTGCCTCCTCCCGGAAAGTGATTTTGGGACGACAGATCAGTGAGCGCTATCGGAGCCAATTGGTAGTATGATTTGTAGGTCTAGAGCAGACATATATGATGATTAAATGAATGCATACGCATAGATTTAAGATACTGGCGACCAGCAATGCCGGATCAAATCTTCACTAAGTAGGGGTTTTATGAAGACGGTGGCCGTTGGGCTGCTAAGAAATTGTAGCCGGCGGAGTCTTAGTGGACGAGATGGGCGGATGCTGGTCAATTTATACCTTGGAGACCGACATGCTGTGGAGCCACCGCTATTGCACCATAACCCAGTGTACATTTTGTCGATTGGGGTGGAATACCAGGGGGTAAAGCTTCTTTCGGTGAAGAATGAAAACAAAGTTTAAAAAATCAAGAATGTTAACTTGTCAACTTTTAATTATTAACTTTCAAGTAACTATTTTTGGACTGGTTCCTGCAGGAAAATGGCGACTCGGCTTAATTAGCAGGGGTGTTGCACCTATGCAGCCAATCAACATAGAGCTGCGCATCGCGCCGGTACGAGGGAAAGCGACACACCAGGAAAGCAGCCATCATCTTCTAACAATTCTACTTCTTAGGATACTAGCAAGAGAGATTTTCATTTCTTTAATTCCATTGGCTGGCTTGTCACTTGTCCGGGGCTTCATAGAGTGTGCTTCAATTTACTAGGTTGTAGTAAACTGTTACGAGCTTGCTCCTCAAGCCCTGTAATATACCCCTGAATGACAAAGGACAGTATGCGGTATGATACAGAAGCTGAATATGTTTTCCAGAGCAATGTCTTCATCCATGAAGCAAGTACTCATCAACCCGGGAAAGACCTCACCAGCCGATCTGACATGGTCTTGGACACTTGCGTTGTGTTCAGGCATCTAGTGATTGCACATGGAAGGTGCCCTGAATGCCCATTGAAGCACCATAAACAGGTCATTCACATTGCATTCCTCCCTATCATACGACACGGGGCAATACGACCAAGTGCTGATAGACCGGATAGATACTCATAATCAAGACATCAGATGTCGGCGTGGGCCAACGGTTCATTGCCGTGCCGCACCACCCCTGCCAGAGTCTGTCTACGAAGACGCCCGACCAGCAAGTAAAATGGCACAGCTTGGCTCCTCCAGCACGAATGAACAATGAGCTTGGCTAAAATCCGTTCTTCGATTGGGACATCTGCCACTGCACAAGGGCGCCGGAGCTTCGTGCCATTTACCGGAAGCGAGCGTCAGCAGGTACTGGCGCCAGGATGTGCAGTTTCTTCCCGTCAAATAAGAAGTGAGAGACCATCTGAGAGGCTGATTTGGGTAGGCGTCGCTGTGCCTCTGGTATTTTGGTACATAAACGGGAAGAAATGTGCACCCCAAAGCTTCTTTCAGGCTGGCGTCAAATCCGTCCATCTCCCGCTCCTCTCACACTGGGCGAAAAGTCGACCAAAACACCTTGGCCAACGACGTCGGCTGGTAACAAACCATCACAGCCATGACTAGCAACCAAGGGCCCCAGACCGAAACCAAAAACTACAGCCCCTCCGTCTTCAGCCAAGACACTCTTGTCGGCTCCGACACCAACTCCCTGCACCCGCTCATCCGCAACGCCGAAGGCACCGCCGGCCAATCCCTCCGAGGCACCGATCCCCAGCCCGTTCGCGCTGATAACTACCACTATGTCTCCACGCGAGTCGTAAAGGAGATTCCCAAGGCCAAGACGCCTGCCGACTCCACCAGTGCCTTGAGCAAGTTCAAGAAGATGTTGAAGCCTCCCGTTGTGAAGGCGGTCGAAGCGCTGCCCAGTCACGAAGGGAAGTCGTATCATGTCGACGAGCAGGGACGAATTATCGAGACTACAGTCAGAAGAGCAGGTGAGTGTCGCAGGATATCTATCGTTCGGCTTTGTCGCTTGCACCACGCTAATATAGCGAATCCTCAGGCACGACGCGGAACGTCTTTGCTAATGGTGACGTCGGCGGGGAATCATGAGCGGAGGGGACGCAAGTTCACTGATTGAGCGATCTAGAGAACGATTATATTTTTACGATGAATATTTATTCTGCTTGGTAGTATTTGAAACTTTTGCATCACATAAGTATCCAACCAAATCACTTTCCGTGCCGCCCACAGATCTAAGCGAGCCAGAACCAGATCTTTTGCAGCAAGTTCTTCGGGATCGGCTCTTCATCAAGCTCTGCCATGGCCTCCATCTCAGGAACGCCCGTCAAGACATCTACATCGGCCACGTTGCGGGCCATTGGTGTGCGGAACCAAATCTTATGTCCAACGTAAAGCACGAAGAAGATGGGCAGGGTAATATACGCCGCCAAAAAGTCCGAGACGCTCCAATGGCCCGGGAAGAAGACCTGGAAGCCGTTGGTGAGGGTCAGGATGATGAGGAGTCCGAGGATGAACCACGTAAAGTAGGGCTGGAGGGGCGTTTTGAAGGGCAGGCGGTGCATCATGTTGTGGTAGATCATGGCCTTGCGGAAGCGGAGGTAAGTGATCATGACTACGACCCAAGCGATGAGGCCGGAAATGGTGCTAATGTTCATGAACCAGGTGAATACAGTCGAGGTTCCGCTGCTGACGGTGAGGTAGGAAAGCAAAGCAATCGACCAAGTGCCGAGGACGGCGGTGTAGGGAACACCGCGTTTGGTCGTCCTGGCGAAGAAGCGGGGGGCCTGCTTGTTGAGGGCCAAACTGTAGAGGATACGGCTGCCGGAATACAAGAAGGCGTTTCCCGCACTCCACGCACTGGTGAGAATCGCGGCATTGATGACGTGGTTCAGGCCACCGATACCAGCGCGCTGGATGCCAATAACCCACGGGGAAGCAGCGGCGTTGGAGTCGGGGCTGAGGAGTCTCGGATCGTTGGAAGGGGTGATGGCGCCGATCATGAGGGAGCCAAGGCCGTAGAAAATGGCCAGACGCCAGACGAAGCGGCGAGCGGCCTTGGGAATGTTGCGACGGGGGGCAACGGTCTCGCCAGCCGCGAGGGCGATCAGCTCGGGGGAGGTGATGAAGGCGAAACCAGCGCGGACGAAAGCTGTCCAGTAGGCCAAGAACTTTCCGGTATTTCCACTGACAAGGTATGGTGTGATTGCGCCTGGGTCGTACCAGTAAAGAAAGCCGATGCGACCTTCGTCGGGAGCACCGCCGAGAATTATGACGAAGCTCACTATGATGAGACCCAGGATGGTGATGAGCTTGATGCTGGCGAACCAGAACTCGGCCTCGCCAAAGACTTCGACGGCGAAAATGTTGAGACCGAGGGTAACAAGCAGAATGATTGTAATCCAGACGGCCGAGGGGACGGGTGTTTTCCAGTATTCGAGGAGGATTGCGCCGGCCGAGGCCTCGGCGCCGACGAGCATGGCGTAGGCGTACCAGTAGTTCCAACCGGCGGCGAAAGCCAGACTGGGCTCGACGAAGCGTTCGACAAAGTAGGGAATCGAGATGCCCTTGAGCGGGAGGTAGGTGGCCATTTCTCCGAGATTGTTCATGATGTTCCACACGACCATCATCATGGAGAGGTATCCCATAAACAGCGGCGCGGGCCCGACTGCCGAGAGGATACTGCCTGAGCCGACGAAGAGACCGGTCCCAATGCTACAAACAACTGTCAGCGTGCGCTCACTTCAACCCCATTGAGGGCGTGCAGAGACACGGGAAACATACGCGCCACCCAACGCCAGGAACTGAATGTGTCGGCTCTTCAGGCCACGCGACAGCTGGTCATGCGAGTTGACGAGGTCGTTGTGGTCGCCAAGGGCAGCGAAGTTGACGTCGCGGGGGTAAAACTCCCCATTATGCTTCGATTCGACGTCGGTCAAGGGACCGCCCCCTCTGTAATCTTTGTCCGCAGCCTCCATTGTCGATTCGTAGTTGTGATCAACCGAGCTCGACTCAGACTTGGGCGAAGAAAAGAAAAGAGAGAGCAGGCGGGAAAGAGGGAGGGCGTTTGCGATGTGGGCGGGCGGGTAGCGATGGTATATTAGTACGTCAACTTTTTTTCTGGTCGCAGGCAAGGCTTGTCCGTGGTTATGCCCGGCGCAACCACGGAAAGATTCTAGAACGCGAAGAGTAATAGAAAAATGCGAACAAATGGCCAAGCTTCGGGCTGAGGGGGGAATAGCTGCAGTATTATGGGGTATGGGCAAAGAGCATGGCGAAAGCTTTCCGTCTGCCGTGAGACGGGCAGCTTACACTTGTACGTGGGCCCCAAGCTTGACCAAGCAACGGATGCTGCCTCCGTTGATTTCTGCAAGCGTTCTCCAACCCATGGTCGAGCGGTGCTACTAGGTACGCCGACGTGACGTTACGCTGTGCTCCTCTGCGGTGTAGGTGCGAAGTAATGTTTGGTATACTGACTGGACTGACTCTGCGTGTCTGCCCAGGCGCGACTGAGCCATCGGTGGATGTTCGTTGGAGGCGAATAGTAAAGGCTGCTCGGCACTGAGTGGTGCAGAAGGCGGGCAGATCCAGTCATGGGGAAGAGCTAAACCCAAAGCAGAAACCAAGCAGTCCATCAGCTGTTTCTGTGTCGTAACGTTTTCAGGGCGAACCCATGGGGTAAAGTCGGACGGAAGGCTTATCTACTTGGCAATCCACATGCCATCCACACTCGGCCACACATTCGGGCACACCGTATTGATAAGAGGCTAACGTCCGAGGATGGCGCATGTCGTTACTGGAATGAATTGCTGAGACCGTGAGAGAGACGAACGGGTGTTCAAGTGGTTGCAGTTGTCACCGAGAAAATCTGCGGCCAAATTGGGGGCAGAATTATAATTGGGGAAGCTGAGGAATTGGAGGCAGTAGTACGTACCTCTTGCCAGATGCCTCAGACAGGTGCAAACTTGCAAACATCGAAGTCGTGGCTTACCTAAGACAGGCAGATACCTTACCAGGGCAATGATGGACCCCATATCACGTGGCTGCCATCTGACATGCGGCGCCTTTCCCTCGCTCCACGGCGGGGTAAACCGTACATTGTACACACCCAAGAAGGTAGGTACTTTGTCCTTGCTTCAGTAACCACCGATGGTACCCGCCCTCGTGCCGAACTATCACGTAAATTTTTCATCTTTTTTTCCAGAGTCCCTTGAATTTGGGCGGCACGACTCTGCACAAGCACTCGTCAAATCCCATCAAATCGCGCAAATGCCCAGTTGCAGTGTGTCACCATCCTCGGCCTGGGCTCTCGGTCCTGGGGAAGCCTGTCTGTCGTCTGATTGGATGTTGGGAACTTGCTCCGAATGTAATTTTGTAGACACCGATGTCGAGGTTCAGCACCGCCTGAATCGCTGCTTTGCGTGTAAGTCCGTCGCGTTTCTGCAGTCAGTTATTTTTGAAGTTAGTTGCCTTGTGCCGAGCCGCGTCCTCGATAAGAATCGCCTGACGAGCACGCAATAACTCTGACACCCACTTTTCATGAGCCCAAGTTTGACGACAATGTCTCTGGGCTGTGCCTCCGCGGCTGATACGAGACAAATCCTATTGCGAGAAACCTGCTGTCGGCGTTCGCGAACACCAATCACTTTTGCCATTTCTTCAGAATAAGGGACCTGCAAAGCTTATCAGCTATGACCGGGGAGCTGGAAAGGGTGCTTGGTCCCGCGCATCTCCAATTCTACCAACCCCGTTTGTTTGGTACCCTTGATGCAGATCGGTGGAGGTTCAAAGTTGCCGCTTTTCCCACATGCAGCATCGAGCACGCCGGCCAAGGGAAGCGGGATACTCATCCGACGCCAACTCCTTCACTGGTATCTTGTCTGTGCCAGATCCCGATCCCGATCCCGACTACACGTCTGTCTACCTGCGAGGCGGCTCAACTTCGTCGTTTTGGCCGCTCAAAGAAAGGAAATATTTCCATGGTCATGCTTGACTCAAACGTCCTAGTCTCGTTGTCAAACCTGCGTGACGACAGGACGAACCCCGTCTAGGCTTCCGCATGCCCGCCGCGCCCTATACACGCCCTTTGGTCACAAACCCCCACGAGAAAGCACGCCACTGGCGCTCGGGTCCGGAGCTCCAGATTCTGAGAGCAACCACGAGACTCATCTCGGTCAAACCAGAGTGGTAGCGACTTTCTCAGTAGTACAGAAAGCTGGGGAGACAAAAGACCAACCGGACAATCATCATTTCCATTATGTTTTCACTGCCAAAGCTATCGATCTTCTATCTTCCTATACCCAAGTCCATCCGTCCGTCCTTCTTCAAATATCAGTTACAGCCCGACCGTACAGAACCCACAGCACAGGTCTTAATACCGTACACAATCTCATCTCAATAATGAGAAATCTCAAAGTGCAAGCAAGGCTACGGCACCAGCAGCGATGACCTGAAGGAATGAGCCACCACGAGTGTTCGCTCCGTTGACTGTGACCGGAGGCGGCCGGGTCGAAGTATTGTTCACGATGATTGTCGGGAGCACAGCAGTCGTCGTCGGTGTATTGGGAACTACCGGTGGTGCCGGAAGAGAGGTGGTCGGCTCTGCCAGGAGAGAAGTTCCTGTCGAGGTGCTCTCGATCTCGGAAGTAAGGGTAAAAGTTGCGGTGGAGGTCTCGGCGAAGAAGGACGTGGAAGTCTGCTCGTCCGAAACCGACTCCGTGAAGACAATGGTGGACGTCACTGTCTCGCCGGGTAGCGTGTTGACGCCGCCGGGGCCGTCGCAGATCTGGCCAATCGGGCAGCAAGCATACTGGCCGTTGTTGCCGAGCCAGCACCTGGAAGTCAAGGGGCAGCCGCCCTGCTGGCCTGGGCAGCAGGTATAGGTCAAGGGGATGCAGATGTCGCCACAATCCTTGAGACCCGACTCACTACACGGAATCCTGACCAGCTGGCGCTTGAGAACAGAGAAGGCATCGTCGGCTAGAGCCAAGGCTGGAAGGGCCAGAACAAGAAGTGTTTTGAGCATGATGGCCAGTTTCAAAGGGAGTGTGTTGAAACGAGAGTAAATGGTTTCTGGCGAAGGTTGAGCTACTGAGTGTCCAAAATGGCCCAGAATCCCCTTCAGCTCTTCCATGGAAATCTGGTGATTAAATATATGGTGCACAGCGTAAGGCTGCGATGTTGGGCTCTGTGCTGTTGTTCCCCGGAGACGCAACATTTCAGCTTGTGCACAGAACGGAGATGAGCAGCCAACAATTACGTGGTGGCGTCCAATTGAAGGCATCACAGCTATGCCATAAAAAAAATGCATCTTCTGTTCCTGCAGCTAAACTAGGCCGCGATGTCAGAGTCTTCGCCTAAGTGGCCGTTGAGCAAAGTTAGAGCAGGTGATGGTGGCGTCAGTGACTAGGGTCCGGGGTTTAGCAATTGCTTATTTTGAGGTCTCAGCTTCTTGTGGCTACAGGTAAGCACGGGGACGAGTTGCCCCGCGCATCGATATCTCACGATCTCTTTAAGTTGTCAGGGTGAGTGGCTGGGCTGATTCGAGGAACACGATCAACGGGAACCCAGACATTCTGGGCTGGGCGTGTTTCCAAAAGCATGCCTGTCTTACCACTTAGTCGCGTCTGATTACAACGCAGCCAGGAGTTAGCTCCTGTTGATCATGCAATGTTGCGGCAGGCTATGTATATGGTGTTGTACTGCCGTATCAACTTTAAGCTTGTTTTTCAGCTGCCGGCAGCTAATGTTGTTCTAGACTAACTACGGCTTGTGGCTTAGAACATCCTTGTCGCGGTAGCCTAGACTCCTCTCCAATTGGCGGTGTCAAGGAATCTCGAACGGAACCATCTGCCCGCCCTTGGACGACTTCTGTGGAGGAAGGGAGGGACCCGTGTTCTCCTCTTGCCGATACGCCTGGGTTCAGATGGTATCTAACTAATTGACCATGATTCTCAACTTGATAGCGCTGCCTATCGTGCGCCAAAAAAAACATCAACGTTGTGATGGCCATAGGACGTATTCCTACATCTCCATCTATAGGTCTCGAAGTAAGTCACTCGCTGCCTCGACATCCGTACCCATCCAGACAACCACACTCTGTCTCCAACGCCATATCCGTCAGTCCATCTAGGATGCGGGCGTGGTGGCAAGCATCACCGACAAGGTACTCCCACTCACCTTCAGCCACCTGCACAAGCACCTACGAATGGCCAACGAGATGTCTGGGACAATCAACGAAGTAAATGAGGCTGTTGTTGAATATGGATCTTGCATTTCCGAGTGGCCCAAGAGACTTTGAGTCGTGAGTGACCCCTGACGTCAGTATGTCTAAGCCTTGAATTGACGGGCGCTCGTGTTCGGCTAGCTCTGCACTATATCTTGGCGGGATGCTCCCTTTGAATGGGCAGTTCGATTCATGGATCGTGTGGTACTAAATCCTTCTCAAGCTTGGCCGCCGACTGGTGCCCTATCCTGTGCTCCGACATATGTCGATCGCTATGCCTGTCTACAAACTCCTCATTCGCAAAATCGCTCAGCGAAAGCTAGACGCAGGCAACGTCAGCGTCAGATCAGGGTTGAGCGTGGTACACCATAGAAGTCAAGTCAAGGGAGGATTCCTAGATACGGTCGACTCAGAAAAGTCTCTCTGTGGAAATATTTCGGTTGCAATGAGGTGCCGGATCAACAGGACTGGAAATTGAGATAGGTGCGCCACAGATAAGTTTCCAGGGCTAATTGCACTGTGACGCGGAAGGGCATTGCATCTTGAACCACCTCGGTATTCAAACTGGTTCATTAGCCAATTTGCAACAAAATTGCATGGAACCCAAACGCTCTTAGACAGGTACTAATTCGGAAGTGACATTGATTGGATACATCAAATGTATTCACAACTGGACAGAGGAATCTGAGAACGGCGGGCCTCGGATGTGGAGTCCCGGCGAATTTGAACTCGGCGCCGGATCCGCATACCGAACGCTACCAGATTCGGAAAGTCGGCACGGTCCGCCCTAGTAACGCACGGATGACGTCTTTGTCGCTTCCCATTGTCATCGTTTACTTCTTTTCCTCCTTCCATCAAACCAAAGCCAAGAGGTATTCAACGCCCACCGATACCGCCGCCTCTGCCAACACCTTATATACTTACCTATCAATCGAATTCGCTTCCTGCTTTACTGTGGTAGCCCGCTCATCACCATGTCTGGAGCCAGAGCCGTTGTCAGGACTCTCGATCATCTCGTGCTCACCTGCGCAAGCGTTCCAAAGACGGTCCAGTGGTACACCAAGTACCTCGGGATGAAGGCGGAAACTTTTACGTCGCCTTTGGATCCATCCGTCCAGAGACATGCGCTGAAGTTCGGCACGCACAAGATCAACCTGCACCAACAGGGCAAAGAGTTCGAACCCAAGGCCAAGACCGCGCTGCCAGGCACGGCTGACCTTTGTTTCCTGGTGGAGGATGGCACCAATCTGGAAGAGCTCATCAAGGGTTTCCAAGGAGATGGAGTCCAGGTCCTCGAAGGCGAGAAAGTGGTCGCGCGAACGGGCGCTCAGGGTCCCATGCAGAGCTTTTACGTGAGAGACCCTGACGGGAACTTGATTGAGTAAGTCTGTTCTCGTTTATTGAATTGCTACCACCTCTCGGACAAGCACTAATTGCAGTGTCCGCAGACTTTCTCACTACAAGTCATAGATGCGCAACACGCCATGTTCATTGATGACATTTGAAGATTCTGGATCAAGAGAATTTCAACAATACACCATGTTTGACTATAAGGTTGAAACCTCAGTTCACAGACTGATGTTCACTCGCTGGTGGATGCCTGCTCGATCTTCGCCTCCTCCCGCTTCTCGAAGTATCTGATCAAGAAGATACTTGAAAGCTCTAAAACACTCACTCCGCACATGACAGAGAAACCCATGTGGAAGGAAGGCGCGTATTTTCCCACATCAAGGATTACCACTATGAAAATTAGCGTCTACTGCATGATGTCGAAGAAAAGACGGTTACCGACCTGGAACCCATGCGATAAAGGCTTGGCCTAGAGTTTGGGCGACTCCAATGACAATCGCGCGTTCCTCCATATTTTTGTGCATGATCTCGATAGCCCATGCCTGGTCTATGTCAGTGGTGATTTACAAGTCCGATTGATAGGGAGAACTCACGTATAGAACTGGCCAGAAGCCCCAAGAAGCGGCATTGATGACGTATCCGACAAACGTCAATGCATAGCTAGCCTCAGCAGCTACCATGGCCATGCCGATCAAATTGATCATCTGTGGTGTGTTAGCGAAGGCATGGAGTCTTGTATCACGGGTACTAACAGCTGGCACCAGCAAGATCTGCCATCTCATTCCCAGTCCATCAGATACCCAGGCATAGAGCAAAGTAGTCACTAAGCCGACGGCTTGTGCTGCGGTAGGAAAGAGGTTGATCTGGTAGACTGTGAAACGGTTCAAAGACTTCAGCCAGACTGAGAAGTAGTTGAGGGGTTGTGTGACAACACAATGGCAACTGAGATCTATATCAGCATGCCTGTTAAATTCGGAGAATAATAAACAAAACTTACATCAACGCAAAAGTAAAGACATAAATGGGCCAGTTCGTGAAAATAGCCAAGACTCTGGCTTTCGTCAAAGGTTCAGGTTTACGCCGATCGATAGCTTCCATGCGCATGATGTGCCTAGCCTGCTCACCCTGACGCATCCAACGAGCTCTTGTGATATGAGGGTTATCAGGAACAGCAAAGAATCCCCAGATGGGAGCCCAGATCGATATTAAACCACAGAAAATGAAAAGCCACCGCCAGCCGGGAAGGTCGCTGGTTCCATTGAGGCCTTTATAAATTGCGGCCTGGAGATATCCGCTGAACATGCTTGCGGCGTAGCTGGCCGAGTAGAAAATTGAGATGCGTTTCGACAGCTCTTGAGGATCAGGTTAGGTCACACATGCCAGGTACCGCAAAATGAATGCTCTTACCTCGAGGCGTGTACCAGCTCCCCATGATGGTCAAAACGCCAACTGCGAAAGGGCTCTCTAGAAATCCTAGCAGGAACCTCAAGGCGAAAACCTGACGGACGTCTTGAACGGCAGCAAAACAAAAGGTGACAATGGTCCAGAGAAGTTCAGCCATGGGTAAGTAAATTGAAGGCCGAACTGGAAATGGTTAGTTACTGTGACCTGCGTAATGACAGATAATGCCGCTAGAAACTTACTGCGAGTGAGCAAAAATTGCGAAGGAATTTGGCCAACTAGATAGCCGCATGTAAAGAAAGTTTGAAGCAGGTTGTACTCATTGCCTTGAAAATCCAAGTCCTCCTTCATACCACTAACATACGCATTGGCTATTCTCAGTCAGGGCTTTGAACGCATGAATAGCAGCAGTACTAAAGCTCTTACTGATGTTGCTTGAGTCCAGCAGTCTGACGAAATAACCGAAAGTAGCCCAGCTTCTGTATTTAACTTAGTCAGAATAGACTTCCAGCTCAAATCAAAGGTTCGGTGTATGCTACAGCACAAAGAAGTCAAGGCGTTGCACGAGGCGTTGCTCTTCTTTTGGTCGGGGGCCGTCCCATATGACACCTTGAAGCAGGTCCCATTTTGATGATGAGATTTCTTGAGGCTCAAGAATCTTGCCCTCGCCTCTCCTTGATCCGTTCTCAGAATCCATGGTTGTCAAAGATCGAAGCGTTGTTAGCCGCAGATGCAGTCCGAAGGGATCGCAGGCGAAGAAGGGCGTCGAATTGGAGGGAAACTAATAAATATTTTGCTTCTCGGGGAAAACAAGCTAAGCCATAGGAGCTCTAGGCATGACTCCGAGTCCATTGGACTGATGCAAGGTCAAGGGAAAATGACAACATGGCAAGCTGAGTGGGCTTTGCATTGACTGGAGTCAGATCCTGGTTCTCACTCCGCGCTAGTGAGATACGGCAATCATAGGCTCTCATACGTTCCATCTTGAATCCGTTGTATGGCACTGCATTATCCATACGTGTATCGACTTCCAACATGGTCGTTACGGAGATGTTTCTGATCAGCACCATAGATCCTCTCACGCAACGTAACACCATCTTCCGCGAGTCCATATAGCCCTCTTCGACGGAGCTCAGGTACCAGCAAATCTACAAGATCCTCGAAACTCCCAGGACTTGTAACATGCCCCACGTTGAAACCATCCAAGTCTGCAATTTTTACCCACTCCTCGAGGAAGTCAGCAACGCGGGCTGCCGAACCGACCGGCACTGGCCCATTTCCGCCGATTGCCATGGCCTTTCCGATATTACGAGGCGTCCACGCTGGAATGTCATCGCCACGATATTTGAGACTGCTCACCAAGGAGTGTACCCTCCCGTCGACTGTGGCATCGTCTGGTTTGATTTCCACATCAAGATCATACTTGGCGAGGTCTATCCCAGCGTTTCCTGAGAAGAATGCAAGACCAGGCTCAAAGCTAGCATACTCCAAGGCTTTCTGGTATTTTGCACCAGCTTCTTCATCTGTCCGGCCAATTATTGGCGTGATGACAGCAAACACCTTCACACTGCGAGGGTCACGACCAGCCTCGGCTGCCTTTTCGCGGATAGCGGCTACGCGTGGCGCTAGGATGTGAGGCGATAGCCCCGAAATCATGATGGCTTCAGCATGTTTCGCAGCAAAAGCTATACCGGCGCTTTCAGGATGTCAGCCAATGTTGAACGACGGTGCGCTGTTCGATGTAGGCTCACGGCGATGTACCCGCCTGAAGTAGAAACGGAGTTCTTTGAGGCGAGGGGTGCAAAATGTGAGGGGCGTCCACATTGAATCTTGCCGAATGATGCTTGATCCAACGAATGCGACTAGGATCCGCGTATATATTGTTCTTCGCATCTTTCTTCAGAGCATCATCTGCCCAAGAGCCCTCCCATATTCTGACCTCTTAGTCTTTACCTTTTCGTCGAAATCGGACGTACTTACTTGTAGAGCAACTCCATGTATTCGTCAGCAGCGGCGTACCTCTCGTCGTGCTCAACATAAGGAACTCCGACCTACTCAACATCAGTCATGTGCTCAAAGTGGATGATTTGGTTGAATCAGACGCACGGCCTTGGCAGCGGATTCTTTGAAAGAAGTGACAATGTTCCAACCAAAACGTCCCTTTGTGAGATGATCGAGGGTCGAGAACCTTTTTGCAACCACAAATGGTGCCTCATAACTCGTACTGGTCGTTACGATGAACCCAAGATTTTTTGTCACAGCCGCCATCGCGGTCACTGGCTACCTCAAGCTTCAATGGAAAGTCACTTGTGGGGAGACAAGTTGCGAAGCTTACTATCACCGGGTCACCCATGGGAAACTGACAACTCGTCCGTATTGTCGGTTCCGCGCTTCCCTTGTAAACATCATGTTGACCAAAGGTATCGGCCAAGATCAACGCGTTGATGTCTCCGCGTTCAAGCGTCTGTGCAAGACTGGTCCAGTAACCGAGATCCCCAAACTTGTCGGCGACCTCGTCTTCGCCTCTGCGCCACTGGCCGAAGCACAAGTGGCTCGGAGTAAACATGTCGAATGCATTGAGGATGATGCGTCGCCTGGCGGGGGGTTCCATTTCGGCGGGGCAGGGCGGCTGCGCTGCGTTGAGTCCAGCTCAATGGAGAATATGTGCCGATGCTGCAACTATTGCTGTCGGCAAAAAAGAACGTTTTCCGGTTGATAAAGCATTGCATAAAGTACTTAGGCGTGAAGAATCACGCAATTAACTCTGGCCGATTTCGGCACTCAAGAGTGACATTCGCGCCTCTCACTTTCTTATCAGAACCCCGGGGAAGACCGGGATTTAGCAGATTCGCAAGTTGAGCTGGGTATGGCGTATATTTAATTGATCCATCTTCGATTGCATGCTTGGAACCAATGGAATGATCTTCTCCCCGGCCTATCTTCATGCCAAGCAACCTCAACCGAAATGGATGGTCAAGGAACTTTGGAAAGATTCTCATACCTGCGGGTCTAGCATTTCAACCCTATTTCTTTACTTCCTCCGGGCAGGTAAACCGTAGGAGTAACAAGTGGAAGAGCAGAAACCACATTGACGGCGCTAGTTATGAGGAGAAGGACAGCCTGGACGGCTTACTTTCGCTCATTGGCTGTTTGTAGTACCAAGATTGCCATTTTCCCTCATCGCCGAAACTCGCCAGACAGGGTGGCAAGTCTTCTCATTTCTCACATTCATATGGCTACGTAGCACCAAAATCAAAATCGCAGTGCTCTGGTAATTATCTGTGATGATAAAATCGCCGACCGCGGTTCGAATGTCATCGCGTCATCGCGTCAGCGATATCAAAACAACGTGCTGCGGGTACGCTGCATGCACAATCCTATTAAGAGCAAGGGTTATTTGCAAGCAACAGCGATGGTTGCGCCATCTATGGGGTTGAGTACGACCAAACGCCGGGAGTCGACAATATCAGACACAGAAGTTCAACGACATGTCAGACGGGGTCAGATCAGACTTCACTAGAGTCACTGTCAGACAATATCATTTCTTTACCATACCAATCAACCATGGCGCCAGGCGCGATACTAGATCCGACTCACGATGCTCCGAGTCCCCTATCAACGGCCAAAGATGACATTCTTCGAACCGTCCATCCCCATTTCCTGATCGAAGAGCATCCGGTTGATGAGCAACAAGCTGTTCGAGCCATCGTTGTGGGCGCCGGCATATCTGGCATCATCGCTGCTATTTTACTTCCCGCAAAGGTTCCAAATCTGGATCTTGTAATCTATGAGAGAAACAGCGACCTTGTGAGTTCACAGAAGAGCACGTCTCCAAACATCAGTTGCTGATACCTGATGTAATCAAGGGAGGCGTCTGGCATACCAATGTCTATCCAGGTGTTCGATGCGATGTGCCTGCCCATGCCTACCAGGCTACATTCGCTCCATCAACGGAGTGGACTGAGGCGTATGCAGCTGGCGCTGAGATTCAATCTTATTGGCAAGGTGTAGCAGACAAGTATGACGTGCGCAAGTACATTCACTTAAAGCATAGTGTTACGGCTGCAGAATGGTCCGAGGAAAAGGCCAAATGGATTGTCAAGATACAAACGGACGATGGTGTGGTCACTGACGAGGCCAATTTTTTGATCACTGCCACGGGTCACTTTAGCGACCCGAAACTTCCTCAGTATCCTGGCATCGACAAGTTTGAGGGGCATTTACGACATACCTCAAATTGGGACCCAAAGTTTGATCCAAAGGGGAAACGAATCGCAGTCATTGGAAATGGTGCTTCCGGGCTACAAGTGCTCCCTCAACTACAAAAGGTGGCCGCGAGCATTGATCATTACGCCCGCAACAAGACTTGGGTTGCAGCACCGATAGGAGGAGAAGATTTGGCGGAATTTGTCGCAGAGAACGTTGAAGACGCGCGATCTGATCCTGAAAAGTATCTTAGATTCCGGAAAGCCCTGGAGGCCAAACTTTTCAGTCGATTCGGGGGCATATTCAAAGACGGTTCTCAGAATGTCGCAGCTGAAAGCTACATCAGAGAGCTCATGAGAGCACGGCTCGGAGCGAACCCCAAGCTTGCTGATGAAATCATTCCAGAATTCCCAGTAGGCTGCCGTCGATTGACTCCAGGGCCCGGCTACCTTGAGGCTTTGGCCGCGGATAATGTCAACTATATTACCGACCAAATCTCCGAGTTCACTGAAACCGGAATTCGGACTGTGGATGGTAGGTTTTTTTTTTCATTTTCTTATTTTGAAATCAGGGGAATTTCTTTGGCTGATTAAATGATTAGGCACTCTTCGTGAAGTTGACGCTGTCATTTGCAGCACAGGGCATGATATCACATTCAGCACTCAATTTCCAGTCGTCTATAAGGGAACTGACCTACAAAAGGCTTGGAGGCCCGGCGGAAAACCAGGATTCCCAGACACCTATCTTGGGATGCTTGCTCCAGAGGTCCCAAACTTTCTGACCGTTCTTGGGCCCAACGCCACAGGACCGGCAGGGACACTGTGTCATGCCGTCGAAAATCAGCTCACATACGTCGCCAAGGTACTTCGCAAGTTTGCTTCTCAGGGGTTACGAACCATAGCTCCGACAAAGGCCGCAACTCTTGACTTCCGAGCGTACGTCGAAGCCTTCTTCCCTCGTACTGTTATGAGCGAGCACTGTAGCTCCTGGTACAATGGCGGTATCAAGGGAGGAAGGATTCATGGTCTCTGGCCCGGGAGTGCCGCCCATGTTGACCTGGTTCGGAAAGATCCAAGATGGGAGGACTTTGAGTATACGTATCAGAACCCCCAGGGGAATAGATTTGGGTGGCTAGGAAATGGTTGGACCAAGAAAGACGTTGCAGCCGCTCATGGAGAGACTAGCGTTGATTTAGACCTGACTCCTTGGCTGGAGAAGGACGCTTTCAGTGGCGATGTCGACCTGAAAAGCTACCATGAGAGATGGTGGGTGAGCTAGTTGTGATTTGTCCCTTGCAGGTCATCTTGAATTGGATTTCTCAATCTCATTACCATTACAAATAATGTATATGTCTATGTGCAGGTATCAGATCCCAGCAAGGTTGTCTTTTGGAAGGCAACTTCGACTGGGTTGTCGCCGCCCAGCTTGATATCAAAACTTGTGCTCCATCCCGCCGCATCGAGGCTTCCAGTGGCTGTGTAGACTGCCCACTGACCCCTGTCCTCCCCGGCAGACTGAAAGTTGATCTTTTCAACGTCCAGTCTGGGAACAACGACCCCCTGCCTGCGAACCTGGTGAACCAGATCCAGAGTCAGGCCATCAGCGGTTGTGGGAACGCGGTCCTTGCGAACGAGAGCCTTGACTGTAACCGGCAACTTCCCATTCGCAACATCTCCGATGCAAGACTGGGACTGCTGGTATAGGAGAGCGTCGCTTATCGGGTATCCGTTTCCAGCGTTGTCGTACGTAATAGTTTCGTTGGTTGACGGCTTCGTAACGTGGATATAGAATTTGCTGATGCCTGTGTCGGGGCTGATGGTGGTATCAAATTCCCACCAGTTGAAAATTTCTTTCCACAGTCCCGAGGCACTCCCGCCTTGGAAGGTCGCCTTACTGGTGGTGATTACAGCCGAGCCATTGCCGTTGCGGTCGGCGAAAGTCAGTTGAACCGAGAGATCATTGGGGTCTCGACCAGTGACGGCGGTGGTGCGGATGCGGATGCGGCCCGCGAAGGACAGGTTGCCGTCGTCCGTGAGGAACAGCCCGTCAACGTAGGGCTTGATGTCAGTTGCAAAAATAGGGTCGCTGAGTTTGACGGTGGAGGGAACAGTGTCAATCATGCGAGCGAAGATGTCGGCACAAGTAGCCTGGAAAGCCGCAGGGTCGGCCATGGCTTGCATCGTCTTGTTTCCATCCGCGGCAAAAATGCGCTTGTCCGAGTTGAGAGTGTCATTAGTCCCAACAACCAGAGGGTTTTTGGTTGAGCCATTCAAGTACTCAGTCACGACGACGTTGTCGAACTTGGCAAAATTGGTATCGAAGTGCGCTACGGTATCGTTGTTCGGATCCGCCTCGACGCCAACAATCTCCGGAAAGTCCACACTGTGTACACCTCCCAGAGTGTGACCGCATGCAACCATGGCGATCATGTCGCTCGTGGAGAATCCCGCCTTGGTGAAAGTCTGCCGAGTTGTGTTGAGGTCGGTCTGAGGCTCCGGGACGCCAGCAGGACCAGCCTCTTGAGCGTCGATACGGCCGGCACGGAACGGGATTTGGATGCCGCCGCAGGAAAAGCTGGCGACGAGGACGCTCAGTGCCAACAAGTCAGAGGCAGAAGCACGGATGGAGTGGAAGCCACTGAAGAATCCAAACGTGTTGTTGAAGGCACGTCCAACATTTTCCGGACGATCCAACTCGAAGAAGATGGAGGCGTCCAGACCGCCAGTACCGGCGGCTGCGTCATGCGTGGCCATGTCGTGGAAAGCCGTGCGAAGCCATTCGGCAGAGCTCTGACGACCTGGGGTGCTACCGCCGAAGCCACACGTAATCACGCCTACTTGTTGTCAGTGTTTGGTTGGAAATTGGTGGTGTCGTGAGAACTAACCATCAATGAAACCCCTGCGAAAGTATCCGGACTGGAGGGAGAGGTAATCCTCAATCTCGTCGTATTGAGAGGGCCAGACATACTCCGTTGCGACAATGGACGCCAGAGCGAGCGTGGACAGGATGCTCTGCTTCATGATGGGTGCAGGCGGACAGCGAGCAACAAGAACGAAGGACAGGTGCGTGACCAAATACCCATTTCATCCCACATCGTGCCAACACTCAATCGATTTATGGGTTTCCAGAAAACCTCTTCCATCTCGGCAAGACAACGTTGGACGGGGCGACACTTGGACCCAGCAGTGGTGGGATGGAGACATTTGGGTTGCTGGGGGTCCCCTGGTGACAGCATCTCGTATTCCCCTTTCCCACCATGCTATTCTAGTTTTCCCATCGGCCCCATCCGTTGCGGGCCACGCCCAGATATGCCTAAAGTTAAGTGCTTATTTACACTAGCACATTTCCGAGACCAGGCCACCCTAGCTTATCCCCAATGTACACTATCGTGGGGAACAGCCTCCTGCCCAATGAGGCAGCTGTAATTACCTAACATGCAGCCTCAAATACGAACGACAAGGGCGACGATCAGCGGACCCTCGTACTACATTGTAGAGTATTGTGTGTTTTCTGACTCGTAGTTTGTAAGGGTGCTGCATGGGCGGAAGCACTACCAGATCCGGATATCTCGACATACAACTCATCCGGGATCACGGCAACAGGAACCCGAGATATCATCCGACAAGGCGAAATGAATAGACAGTTGCTTCACGACATTGCAAAGGTGCAAAGACCAAAGGCTTGCTGGTTGCAATGTTCAGCGGTGCAGACAAAGCCAAATGGGCAATGGGAGGGGAGCTACGTGTAGTCCACTGTCTCCAGGCTCGGAACGGGTCTATGAGTTTGGGAGAAACTCAAGTTGATTGCTCTCAAGTCCCCGTTGCTGAACAAACCCATCTTCGCTTAAGTAAGGGCGATAGTATTGTGTATTGGAAGAATGTGCAACTGAGCGCTGGCCAACTGGCAGGGAGACGGAAAAACAGCCGCCCGAAACCTTTTCCGCCGGCTCTGGACTTCTTCCGTTCCAGCCTGTCTCGGGACTATGCCGTCATCGAAGTCAATTCAGAAGCTAACGGCTCGGCGCCTTCGGAGCTTCGATTGGAGCCCGGCATATCTCCAGGTGCCTCACTCACCTCTTATATCGCAACTCAAATCGCACGTGTATAAGCACAACACTTCAGTATGGGCGACGCGTCAATCCTTCACATGCCGACCACCCTCATATTTGGGGGCTATGGCAAAACCGCCCGTCAATTGACAAAAATCCTTCTGGACGCCGATACCCCGCACACCGTTTTCAGCGTCATCCGCAATCCGGAACAGGTTCCGGACTTGGAAGCCATCGGCGCAAAGCCAATTGTACAGGACATATCCACCGCCTCCGAGGTCGACTTTATCAAAATCATTGAGGGCACCCGGCCCGACGTCGTTGTGTGGGCTGCTGGCGGCAAGGACCCCAAATCCGCAGAGGCCGTCGACCGGGATGGAGCCATTCGCGCCATGGATGCCCTGGCCAAAGCCAACGTCGTCACAAAACGCTACATCGTCGTCAGCGCCCTGGACGTCCGCGACCGAGACAGCAAGCCCGTTCCGGACTGGTATACCGACGCCGATGAGAAGCTCAGCGACCGCATGTGGGGTATCATCGGTCCCATTCTCCGAGCTAAGCTAGCAGCCGACACGGAGTTGAGGGTGGGGAATGCGGCTCGCAAGCTCAACTACACCATCGTGAGACCTGGTGGCCTGTCCGAGGGACCTAGCACCGGAAAAGCGAGAGCAGGAAAGGTGGGCACCGTCGGCATGATTCCCAGGGAAGATGTCGCCAAGGTCATATACGCAGCGATCCAGAATGAAAAGACCTACGGACTGGCGTTTGATGTATTGGGTCCCAAAGAAGACAGCCCGACAATTCGAGAAGCTGTCTCGCAAGTGGCCAAACATCATGAAGATACTTTTGAGGGATACTATTAAGTAAAACAAATTTGAATTTTACGTCTAATGACTACTATCGAACCCCCAAAGAATGTGTTGCTCTCGTCACAGAAAGAAATCCCAGTTGAGATTAGATCAGAGTGAACCAGAAGACAGACCATCAGTTCTGTCAGTTGCTTCTGCGCCCGTAGCGGCTTGTGTCGGCGGCGCGGGTTTGCGACCAAAAATGGCCCAACTTTATCGATAAGTCAGTATGAAGACAGGCAAAGCGAATCTCTTCTTCACTCACATCGTGAAGTATGCGTGGATGTTTCGATCGCCGAGGTCCTTGCGAGCGTCCATCGCCAGGACCAGCACTTCCTCCTTCGTCCAGCCCAGAGCCCTAGTCAGAGGCGCCATAATAAAGGCTTCCCAATGAGGGGCGAAGTTCTCATAGTTCCAAGCGCCGAGTTCTTTATACTTATGGTTCTTCGGCCACGCGTTAGTAGGCCATTTGTACCTTCGGCACTGCACATCCTCAAAGCCGACTTCAACCATCACATCTGCCAGGAATCTGAGATTCTGAAAGGGGCGACCGAAGATGTTAGCTGCCTCTTCCCACAGATTCATGCTTTTGACCAGGGCTGAATCTGGCTTGAGGGTGCCGTCGTCGGAATGGGCACCGGGGTTGATCTCATTAAGCTCCAGATAGCCGCCGGGATTGAGATTACTACCCCGGACATTGCTAGTCAGCCAGTAGCATTGAATAACACCTAATAGTCATTACTTACTCAAAAGCTTGTTGACAGTATTTCTTCCAGTCCTTGACAGAAGAGTTCATCATACGGCTATGAATGTAGTCGAACGGACGCGAGTATGTCCAAGGTTCCTCAAGATCGTCAACCTCGAATCGAACATTCGGCGGGACACTGTGCTCAATTAATGTTAGTCAATGACCTCCCAGCCTAAGCTTGTGTTATCAGCTATGGGCAAGGGTGAATAACATACAGGCTTGGCTGTGCCGGAGACAAATCGATACCGAGGACCTATAGTATCACAATTAGATAACTCTGTCTCCGGTTTAATAACTAGTTTTTACCCTCCTAAATCTTACCTCTGATTCCGGATGATCGTCGCCAAAGTCGATGGCCCAGATACCAGAGCCCGTACCAACGTCCAAGACTCGACCAACTTTGTAACTCGGATCATTGGGCGGCGCCGCTCCCAAGCGGTTATCAAACGTGCGAATGAAGAGATTGTGTTGAAGGTCTGATGGTCGGTCGAAATTGACATTAGAATCTTGCTCATACGGACCGTTTCTTAGGTGGCGATCATAAGTAGGCGTAGCAACGACGTACCAAGTCTATCATTCTCCTTCTCATCGTTTGGGATGTAATATTCTACTTCGATTAAAAACATGGTTCCAAACTCTGGTTCATACAACTTACTGCCATCTTTGTATCGGTGGTATGTCCGGCCGTTTTCTAGCCTGTAGTCGAGGATCGAGCTAGAAAGACTGGCGCTTGAAGATGCAACGCTCGACTAAATCATGAATTAGAGAACCACTCGGTTTATCGTGAAAGTGGTGAGCTGAGGAGTTCTTACACCTCTGATCGACTCCTCATCGTCTGTGACCTATCGTAAACGACGAGCAAAGTAAGCAAAAGAAGTCAATGTGATTTTACATCTCTGTTGGTCACTCAAGCTGATTCTGACCTCGTCTGCCGCAATAAGGTCACGGTCATCGATGGCAACCTGAGGCTGGGCCGCCGCTGCTGCCGTAACAGTTGTTGCATCGTGCGACTCAGACATGGCGGATGGGACTCGCTCTGAGTGGAAAAGTAATTGAGGAAAAAAAAAATTGGGGGATTTTCTTCGTTCAGATCCAACTTAACTGTTGATTGACACAAAAGCTGCCGCCAACACTGTCTTTTATAGACACCTGGTATCGGCTAATTATGCTACCCCTCTTCTTGGTTGGAAACAAGAATGCAAGTTTTCCGGCAAACGCACCACATCGAGTATTGTTCGTTGGAACCTGGCCTGCAACAGGAATTGGAAGCGGGGATCTCATGCAGAGTCATTGGTCCAGAGTGGTCTCTATCTGGATCATTTACTTCCCACGAGCCTGTGACACGCAACCACTGGCTTGGGAGTTCTATGGTCGGAAGCCATTGGAAACTTGCGAGGTGGTCTTATCGTCACTTGTTACATGCGTTTTTGAGGCTCGCGATTAACAACGTCAGTGAGTATTGTATAAACCTGATTTTCTGGCCCCGAGTTGCTGATTCTGCACTAGCCTTGGAAACCTTGTGGCATACGCTGCACGCAAATCTATGATTTGTGTTCTGGCGGGCACTTGTCTCTCGAGTGCATGTAGCGGGCATCTCATGTTGATTACTAACTTAGTCTTGGGAATAAGCCAACAACATGCATGTGTCTCCACCTCCCGAACAAGTACAGGCATTGAGCTGTCCCGGTGCCATATTTAGGTTTGTTATCAAATAAACTGGAGAGATGCTATAGAGAGAATAGGCAGGCTGTGATGCGACGGATTTGGGCACGTCCGTAGTATGAGTAGCATTGACTGTCCATGAGCTCCTTCCAACCTTATCCGCTGGTTGACTGCTCTTCTGTGGGCTTCCTAGCGTAGATTGACCAGCTGCAAAAGGTTAGATGAGCAGATGATTATGGGTGAATAGCGCCACTTACATGTTGGAATACGAATGAATCTTGGGATCTTTCATCTCGTTCCGGACCTCCATCGCGAATACAGTGACCTCTTCCTTAGTCCACTGATGGACCCGAGTGAAAGGAGCCATAATAAACCCTTCGAGCCCTGCAATAGCATTTTCGTAATTCCAATACCCGAGCTCCTTGTGCTTCTTGTCCTTCGGCCATGGATTCGAAGGCCACTTGAAGGTTTGTGCATGTATTTCAACGAATCCGATGTCGCTCAGGATATTGATCAAGTCCCTGTTATTTTGGAAAGGGCGGCCAAAATATTCCGCGGCTTCGCCCCACATGCGGCTCATTGTGTTCAGTGCATGATCATCCTTGAGTGTTCCGTCATCACAACCGGCTTTGAGGTCAACCTCATTCAACTCAACATAACCCCCAGGGTTCAAGAAGCTGGAATAGAGTTAGCTGACTGTAGGAATGATTCAGAGGGAAAACTCACTCGTAGCATTTCTGAAGATATACTTTCCAATCTCCAATGCTCGATGTCATCATCCTGCTGTGGATGTAGTCAAAAGGCTGTGAGTAAGTCCATATTTCATCAACATCGTCGATCTCAAATTTCACGTTAGGGGGCGTACTGTTGGAAGGATCATGGGTCAGCTGGCAATTTGGTAAAAAGGCAGGCTTGAAACCTACAAAGTTGGCTGAATTGCCGAAAGGTCGATCCCAAGAACCTGTTTCATTTACATCGCGCACAACGGTCAGCAAACTTTCGTAGGTTTTTAAGGAGATAAGTCCTTGGGAAAGAGTGAAGGCAAGGCTTTCACTGACTTCAGATTCCGGGTGTTCATCTCCAAACTCCATGGCCCAAATGCCAGTTCCAGTTCCAACATCCAGAACCCTCTTCACTTTGATGTCGGAATCCTTTTTGTTGGGAGGTGCGGTTCCGAGTTGGTTATCGAAGCTGAGCAGAAACATATTGTGCTGCACATCTACCCGCATGATTCAGTACTTGCTAAAAGCGATAATCCTCAATGGCTGTGCGTTGGTTGAGATTTCTTACCGAGCCGCTCATTCTCCCGCTCGTCGTTTGGGTAAGAATATTCTGCAGTAATTGCATTAGTGGTCATGGCTTCCAAAAGTTCAGCATTCTCAACCCACTGCCATCCTTATACTTGTGGTATGTTCGCCCGTTCTCGAGACGGAATTGGAATACGGAGTCGGTCACGCTAGTGCTGGAGGAAGCAATGCTCTGCAGATTACCGCCGTCAATAGGGGAGCCGCTGCAGAGTGATTGAGCCAAATCTTACTTCGCCTCTTGCAGAGGAGTCATCTCCAGACTTTCTACAATTAGTAAAACGAAACCACAACACTCTGATTTTCATTGGATTCTCACATCATCTGGATGGAGGTCAGGAGCAATGGTGGTTGTGAGTTCAGTCTGTCGAGCCTGGGCCGCAGGAGATGATTGGGTGGGAGAAGCCGTTTCGGCCGTTGCAGCTCCATTGGTGGTCGATGTCATGATTGTAGTAGCCTCGATGAAGAGAAACTGAAAGCCCAATTCTTCATACAATTACTATGATTGCATTTATTGACCTTCCCTCTCACATCGTGACGAGCAGTTCACCTGTTAAATAAGGTATGAGAATTCCATTGGCCAGGGATCTTACCCCTCTTCTTGGCCAGAGAGAAGTATGCATGTTGGTTGTGACCACGCCATTCAATGTGATACATGTGGGTTCTTTGCCTAGAAAAGACCAAAGTCCGAGCTCCTATCGGATTCAAGCGGAAGAGCAGTTAACGACCCTCTTTAGGTGACGAGTTGCATAAGTATTGTTGCAATATGACACGGCAACCGTTGGCTCGGAATGCTATGCTATCTCAAGTTGGGAAGGATTTCTTGTTCTCTTCACATGCATCCATAGACGCCACCTGCCTTTCTAAGAAGACAAGTTCGTTCGGTTGAGATGACCAGGGGTTTGTCTTCAAATTCAAATCCAACGTTCACAAGGCATGCTGCCAAGAGAAGACATGGTTTACTTCTATTTGCGGGTACAGGAACCGGCCCAACGGCACAATAACACACCTCGGCACGCGCTCGCGAAACTAGCTGTATTCATACTTCGGTGAAGATGTGCGGCTTTTCTTCGCGAGTTCTTCCATCCAATGATCCCTCGATCTCTGGCTAAACCCTGCCCTAATCCATGCGACCCTTGATTCTGTCTTCCAATAATGTTCCTTCGCATTTCGTTGTAGATCGCGTAAACATGGGCCCTTTGAAAGTGGAATCTCAGTCCGCACGGGTGTCTAGAGTTTATTTGCGGCACCTTAACTTACCAGTAAATCGCAGTCAAGTCAGCCTTAGATGCAAGGGGAATAATACTGCCAGAAGTGAAAAATAGTGGCGACTACATGTGGGAAGATTCGGTATAGTATGAAACGCCTGCGCCAACGACACTTAATGATCTGGAGTCGCCACCTTCTCAGGCTTCTTTCCGTAGATCGACCAACTGGATATCGTTAGTGAGATGGTTGAAGCCCGGCTCAGTGATCTTACATAGAAGAATAGGAATGAACGTTCGGGTTGTTCATTTCCTTCCGCACCTCCATACACAGCACCGTAACCTCTTGGGGCGTCCAATTGTGTGCTCTTGTGAGAGGAGCCATAACAAATCCTTCCAAGCCAGCGGCAAAATTGTCGTAATTCCAATACCCCAGCTCTCGATGCTTCTTATCCTTTGCCCAAGGATTATTCGGCCATTTGAATCTCTGGATGTACACGTCCTCAAACCCTACTTCGACCAGTACATCTTTCAAGGCTTTGATATCTTGAAAAGGTCGCCCAAAAATTGCAGCAGCTTCTCCCCACAAGTGGACGAACTTGTAGAGCACAGAGTCGGCCTTGAGGGTGTCGTCGTCACAGCCGGGATTGAGATCGATTTCGTTGAGTTCCACGTACCCGCCAGGTGTAAGATTACTAGGAGTATGTCAGACCTCACTAAACTAACGGAAGACTTGTGAAAACCCACTCAAAACACTTTTTCAGGTATACTTTCCAGTCTCCGACGCTTGAGGTCATCATCCGGCTATGGATGTAATCGAAGGGCCGAGAGTACGTCCACTCTTCTTCTAGATCATCGATCTCAAACTTCACATTTGGCAGTGTACTGCTGTGCTGTTAGTTGATGAACCCAAAAAATCGCCGTTGTCAAAAGAAAGAGTTAAACCTACAATTCTGGCTGCGTAGCTGAAAGATCCATGCCTAGAACCTGGCAATCGTTTAGTTGGATAAACAGTATAGAAATGGCATTATTCCGTGACGAACCTCGGCCTCGGGATGCTCTTCAGCAAACTCCATCGCCCAAATGCCAGTTCCAGTTCCCAAGTCAAGAACACGGCCTATTTTGGCACCTTTTAAGTTCGGTGGAGCTGTTCCAAGGCGGCCATCGAAAGTGAGGAGAAACATGTTATGCTGAATATCTGTCCAGAGGAAATCTTAGATGTGAAAATACCAACGGCAAGGCAGACAGCCGAATTTACCTAGGCGATCATTTTCTCTGGCATCGTTTGGAACGTAGTACTCTGCTGATGTTAGTCTGTGCTCACCACGTGTGATAAATTGGATAATGACCTCCTCCCATCTTTGTACTTATGGTAAGTTCGCCCATTTTCAATTCGATATTGAAGAATAGAATCGGTTACACTTGTGCTTGAAGATGCAACACTCTACATATCGTTATAGCAATCAGATTACAAGATCAACAGAAAGCTGACAGTAACGCTCACCTCGCCTCTCAACGATCCATCATCATCAGTGTTTTGCTGAACGAGCAATGAGGTCAGTGCACGAGGCGATGCATAGATCTTTAGAACTTACAAGTTCGGCCTCGATTAAGGTGTCCGCAATCTGGGTGGTTGTACTCGGACCCGGGGCGTTGGAATTGGCTGGACCGTCTCGGGTTTCTGCGGCAGTGTTTTCTCCAGACATGATGAGCAGCGTGGTCATCTACAGCTCGTGTACTCCACAAGAAATGAATAAAGAGTAAGTACATCCAGTGCTGGTTGACAGATCTAGCCGCAATAATTTATCAGTTTCCCTGAATGCTTGGGATCGAGCTACCCCTCTTCTTGGCCAGGTATAATTATGCACGTTGGTTGCGGCCGCGCCTCTCAATGTGATAGTTGTGGGTTCTATGCCCAGAAGGGAATCAAACCAGGAGGTCTTATCGCCTTGAAGTGGGAAGCCGGCCGGTGACCCCCTTGAAAGTAGGTATCAGGTGTATATCGTGCCATGCTGCTACTGGTACCTGTTGGTTCGGAGAAATATTCTATCCCAAGTTGGGAAAAGAGTTCCTCCATTTTTAGGTTCATTGATTCCCGCCACACGCTCCTCGGAAAATGAAGTTGATCATATTGGTCAGATGTTTGACTGCAATCTTGAGTCCGAATATCGCGAGGCACAACGCTTAGCGAGAGCAAGGTTCAAATCTACTTCAGGTTACAAGACCCGAGCAACGAGCACGACACGCCTCGGCATGCACGTGAAAATTGGCGGGTTTTTCTCTGAGAAATTTTCCATTCGATTATCCCACAAACTTCGGGAGACCCCTGCCTTGCTTCAATGTTCCAACAGTCTCCCATGTAAGTGCTGGGCATGCAGCTATCCCCACGTATCTAGTTGTAGCTCACATGAACATGGTCCCTGGAGTATCAGTCAGTTAGGCTCCCTGAATTGTATTTGAGGTAGCAAAACTCACCAGTGATTCGCAGTAAAGTCACCACGATCATCCATACTTCGCCAGCCTGACCATGACTTTACAGAATCTTGAGATGGATTCCAGATTTTCTGGCCCCAAATCACGTACTTGAGGTTCAGTGTCCCTCGATTATTCATAACCCACTCAGCAATCTCCTTGCCAGAGACAGTGGGGACCTGCATAGAAGTGAGCCACGTAATCCGAAGCACACAATCAAAGCGATGGAATCCACTCACACCACCAGCATCAGAGCACATCATATCCGTCGCCTTGCCGCAGCAGTGATCCGAGTCACCAGGGCAAGTGCAGTCACGAGTGCAGTAGACTTGTCTGACTCGCCCGGGAAATGCTGCGATGATCTTCTTTGCGCCGTTGACTGCGACCTGCTTACAGGCCCCAACGGATGGGACCGATGGAGAGCTGTAGCCGCCGAAGCCGGTGGCAGTGGAGGAGCAGCATTTGAAGCCACTCGGTCCTGGGCACTGGTTGGAAGCAGATGTTCCTGCGCAGTCGCTTGTCCAGCGACAATTGCCCCCGCCTCCGCAGGATGCCTTGGTGCAACATTTGATGTTGGAAGCGTCTGCAGGACAAGCGCCGTCTATAGTTGTACCTCCATTTGACGAGCAAGAGCTTGTGGTTACGCAGACACCTCGTGAGTATGTCAGCAATCCTTCTTTTATCGAAACAAGGGTGAAATTCTCCTACCGGCTCTACCTCCGGAGCCGTAGCACGGTTCATTCAGAGCCGCCAGTGAAATTTGCACTGAAATCGACGCGGTGAGCAATGATTGATATCTCATGATGATGATTTGTTTTGTTTGTTCGCAGGGGTTATTGAAAGCGCGTTATGGCGATGTCAAACTTCCATTTCTCTCAGGTCATGGTAGAACTACGGGTTTATATACCTAGTTGCTTGCTGGCACCAAACTTCTTCATTTCACAACACCTACTTCTCTTACATGAGTTTGGCCGAGTCTTCGTGTATGCGGCATACAAAGTCAGTGAGTCAGCCGCAGCTGAAAGCGCCATCCAAGTAAATCGAGCTGATCTTGAACCTTGGCACTCGTCATTAGGGCTCACGGTGGTGAGTTGGATTCATAAATCCTGCTCATCACATCGAGATGTGTTTCTTGTGAAATCTCTGAACCGTGTGGTGGCATGTAGTACGGGGTTCACACAAGCCTTCAACACTTAGTTTCAGATGATCAGCCACTACTGTCGTTTCCTTACAGGGGTACAGCGGGATGGTCCTTAGGACTAGGTTAGCGGCCGGGACTAGGCTCGCACTAGCCTATGACCATGGAGCGGAAACAAGAATAGGGCCAGATATCAGCAGGCTAAAGTGAATTTCAGTGGGAAGCACGCAAATCTGGCCCGGAAAGATAGGCCAACACCCGTCGACTGTCATCATCATGAGTACGAATATCGCTTCCTGGCAGTGATGGAAAGACTCTAGAACAGATGATCGGTGCCTCAGCGATAAAGGTGCTGAACGTGAGAGGTGAAGACGTGTAACATTCGCTGATTCGTTTCAATCATACACGTATGTACTCTGTTGCGACACAAATGCACGCACATAAGGAACACGCCTCAGGTTCCCTTGAAGATCATGATGATCCAGAGCCCTACAGAATGGCGTCATCTGTCACTCAGCTGCAGAAGCGAACTTAGCTTTATGAGACACAGTTTTTGAGACAGCCTTCTAAGTCAGTTCTTCCATCCGCCCAGGACCCTGCCGCACCTGTGACCTGCTCTGGGAACAAGCTAATCTACTGGGTCATACGGGGAGATAAATCTCCCGCTTCGCAGTATCCACCTGCCATGCCACATTGATTCCTTCAGCTGGGCACACGGAAACCTTAATTATGACGTAAGAGACAGAGCTATCATCAACCAATTTGATCAGTAGTGTGGTGCCTAGATGAAGATCCAGGGATACCTCAGCTCCTTAGGAGTGCACACCTGAGCATTAATTACTCCGCAGCTGAATGATTCTGTGTGACGGTCCAAGGCTGCCAAAACAAGTTAAACTGCATGCCATACGCACAGCTACAATTGGCGTTACACTAATTACTGAGCGAGCGCTCATAAACGTCAAGCCTTCATCTTGTATGCAACGTTGTCACAAGATGTAAACCTACGCCCAAGCGACTCAAAGTAGCTTAAGCATGACTTCAAAACTTGAAGTTTGCAACGTTTCATGATGTTACCCAAAGTGAGACGGGTTCGAGCTTTAGGCCCGGAAATTTCACTGGCATTTTACCAGACTAACAAGATGCAAACTAGTTCTGGGCTCCAGCGGCGATTGCTAGGTAACAGTTCAACATTTCCTTGTCCCCTACAAAGCCCCTAGGTGCCTCTGGGATGTAATTTGCTTACGAAAAGAAAGTCCCATTTGAATGTCCCTTCAGCTCCCTCAGTCCAAAAGCCATTGTAGCCTCACGTGGGTTTTGCGCGTTCAGTGCGGACTGCTTGCTGATTGGCGTGTTAGTCAAGTTTGCCATCCAACCTCGACCAAAAACCTTGATATTTTCGATGCACAGTTTGTAGAAGGTGTGAGGAAAATTACTTGACTTCGCTTTTCGCTAACGAAATTGAACTTCAATGGTATTTTCTCAATTGGAATATGTTCCAACCACGCATTGGCGATGACTTCATTGCTCCTTAGTCCAATAGTCCCAAGGACCAGGTAAGCCACTACGAGTGTCTACATCAATCGAGCTACGAGCAGGAGCAAATTGCAATTTCCAGGACTATCTACCATTGGCCGACCAACGCCGTCAAATTTACATGACGGGAAGAAGCTTGGCGCGCATTTGGTAGCCTGAGATATCGAAATCTCTTGTTGTCAAATGAGGCAGCAGGCAATGCGTCAATATCTGCGCAGCCAACATCAAGCCGGCATCGGCATCAAGACGCGCGCGTCTCATCTTATGGTCTACTTTTCAAGCCCCTTGAACAAGCGCACTCTACGGAACTTGATTTCATCGCGAATGTGACTTTGATATCGTTTGCTTCACCTGGAAGATTATTTATACTTTACTCCGATTCTCGCAATATTTTAGCCGTCTTTCTCGGCACTGAGTCGTTGAGTAAGTCCTGAAGATCAACGATTAGCGACCAGTATTTGGGCTCGAGTAGACCGAGAATGTCGTTCATTTGATTTTACCTTGTTCTTTGAGGATGTGTTCTTTGCGTGTTTCCCCTCTACCCTTTTTCTCCTTCTGACGCCAGGAGAACTTGCTACCCTCTGTAACCGACATATTATTCCCCTCCTCTATTCAATCCAAGCTGTGCGGCAAATTGGTAAGTCTCTTCCTTAGGACGACCAAGATACGTGTAGAGCTGCATATATTTATTGTTGAACTCCGTCTTGACTCTCCTTGTAGCTACCATTGCCGTTATCTTTGGTGTCCATAGTGGTGGCATGGCACGATATATCCGGTGGGAGCAGCGTTGGTGTAAGCCTTGTCATATTGACTAGCTTTAATAAGGTTTTGGCTCGTCTCATTGAGACCAGGACTGAACTCAACTACAGTATTCGTGCGGATATTAAGGTTAAACATTTTTTGTTAGACATGAAAACGGAGAAAAGCGTTGAGAATATCTCCATACAGTCAGAGTAGTCTTCCTCTAGGGCTTTGTGGTTCTTCAATATTCCTGTACCGTTCAGGCAAGTCCTGTGTTCCTCACTTTTCAAGTCGCTTTGCCTTCTTTGAGGACTGTAACCAGCTGGCAGTCTAGGTAGGTACGGAAGCGATTCTCAAAGCGTTACTCTCAACTTCAAAGATGCTCAGCACGTTGCCATAAATGGCCCGTCAGGCTGTGGCAAGACACCCCCCATTCCAAGCCTGGTGTAGATTTTATACGTGACAGGAGGCATACAACTAGACGGTATGGACATTGCAAGATTCATGGAGGATAACTTTTGGTCCCGAATCAATATCGTCTTTTAAACCCTCTTTCAAGTGCCCGGAACTATTCGATTCAATATCGACCTATTTTTGAACAATGAACAGATCGCCAGCGCTTTGGAAAAGAATGAGCTTGGAATCTTATTCGAGACAGGCTGGGTTGAACAATTATATGGACCCTGCTACGTGGCCGTCAAGGCATAGACAGCTTTTCCATATAGCTCAAGTCATAGTGCAGAAGTTCAAGATTTTAGTACTAAATAAGGCAAGGCGTAGGCAAGCTCCTGCTGTGTAAGAATCTCGTAATTTTGCCAGTGTATTAATGTATCAAAGTGTAGATTCCGTAACCGAATCTGTTTTATGGAATATTGTTTAGAATAAATTTGTTGGCTGTATAGTGGTGGCTGCGATACACCGGCTTGAATATATATACCTTATCGTTTGGTAGGACAAATTCGCCGTGCTTAGCAATGGAGGGGCTCTGGAGATTGGAGAGCCAGAGGATCTGATATGAAGGGAGAACAAGTTTTACGAGCTTCATAGGATGGGTGTGGATCGATTCAACAGAGGCGAAGTGGCTTGATTTTTTGAGAGAATGAATGGCCGGATATTTTGATAGTACAACAAGCTATCTACGATAATTCTCTTGCTTGTTCTCTCGAATACGGCAGTATATTGAAAGGACAATATCACAATTGGTTTGAAGTCACCATTTCATAATAATCAAAATACCCTACCTTAGGTATTAAGTAACCTTACCTGCCAAAGGTGCCTTGCTGGCGAAAAGGTGAATCTCTGCAAAAAGTTGTCGAGGCAGCTGCTGCCCCGCGGTGGGGCAAAGCTTGAGGTAAGGTAAGGTACCTTAAGGTATGGTATACCTTAATTAGCAGGAAACTTATCGTCATCGGATGAGTCCGTGCTCAAAATAGAATCAGATGGGTCCACCGTGGTGCAGCTTCCTGTCACGTGCCTGTCCCCTCCGTTGTTAATCTCCCCTTTTGGTTGGCTCCTGCGTCCCTGTCGCCAGTGCACCAATCAATCACGGTTCAATTCACTGCCCCTGCCCCGCGCCTGTCCCCGCAGAGCTCAGCTCACCGCACCTACCGTACGGACGACGGACGACGGACGGCACGGCACGGCACCTCCCTATCACCCCAAACATAACCTTTCCTCACCTTACCTTACCTTGGGTACCTTAGGTAGCTCAGTTCAGCTCAGAGCAACGCTGTTTTGGGTTGCACTTCAACATCAACTTCCCTATCCGTCCCAACCGCATTGCTATTCCTAGACCACTTCTGCTCCCTCCCTTCTTCTCCCCTACCATGCCCAAAAACACCCCAGCGCCCGATGAGCCCGTCGTCACTTTCAGCTCGGGCTCTGACGCGCCGGTTGCCCTGCGTCTTCTCCACCTCAATGATGTCTATCATTTGGAGCAGGCGAGCGCTGAGCCGGTGGGCGGTATTGCTCGATTCATCACTGCCGTCAACGAGTACCGAGGCCACGAACGTTACCAAGGCCAGCCTGGGCTAGTGACTCTATTTTCTGGCGATGTTTTCAACCCCAGCCTCGAAAGTTCTGTCACAAAAGGTATCACCTATTTCCATCACGTGCCACTTGTCTGTCCTCACTTTTGCTGATGCGCTCCAGGTGAGCACATGGTGCCGATTCTCAACAAGATCGGCGTTGACTGCACTTGCGTTGGTGTAAGTGGGTCGCCGACGATTCTGGTGCTTTCTGGGATTTGACATGTTCGTCGTAGAACCATGACTTCGACTTCGGAGTCAAGCAGTTCGAGCACTTGACCGCCAAGTGCAACTTCCCCTGGCTCCTCGCCAACGTCCTAGACCCGGCTTTGGGCGAAAATGTCCCCCTCGGAAACGCCAAGCACACGCACATGATCACATCATCCAATGGAATCAAGATTGGCCTCCTTGGCCTCGGCGAAAGAGAATGGCTAGAGACGATCAACAGCTTGCCGCCAAACATTATCTACAAGTCGGCCAGCGAAACAGCCAAGGAATTAGTGCCACAGCTCCGGGCCCAGGGTGCCGACATCATCATCTGTCTCAGCCATCAGCGTGAGCCAAACGACAACAAGCTCGCCGAGAAGACCGACGGTCTCATTGACATAATCCTCGGCGGACACGACCATTACTACGCTCACAGTTTCGTGAATGGCACCCACGTACTTCGGTCCGGCTCTGACTTTAAACAATTGAGCTACATTGAGGTCCGGAAGAAGCAAGATGGTTCCGGAAAGTGGGACTTTGACATTCTGCAGCGCGACATCGTTTCCTCTATCGCGGAAGATCAAGAGACGCTAAAGCTCACCGAAGAGTTGACTTCCAAGCTGAAACACAGCTTGGCCAAGTCCGTAGGCTGGACAGCCTCGCCTTTGGATGCAAGGTTCAGCACCGTCCGGATGAAAGAGAGCAACATGGGGAACTTCGTATGCGACGTGATGAGGCATTATCATAACGCTGACTGTGCTATAATGGCGGCCGGCACAATTCGCGGCGACCAGATCTATCCTCCCGGCGCGATCAGGGTCAGGGATATCACCAATTGCTTCCCGTTTGAGGACCCCGTCATCTTCATCAGAGTGACTGGCCAGCAGCTTTGGGATGCCTTGGAAAACGGCGTTTCGATGTACCCGGCACAAGAAGGTCGGCTGCATGACAATCTTGAAGGCCTCGTCGCATGCTGACTAACGGGTTAGGTCGATTCCCTCAAGTATCCAACATCGAGTACACCTTTGACCCGAGCAAGCCGGCCGGTTCCCGTATTGTAGCAGCCACTCTCGGAGGTGGGCCGATAGAACCGGAAAAGAAGTACACCCTCGCGACTCGAGGCTACATGGGTAGAGGAAAGGGTAAGCTTGGAGCCCACTCGAATCGGATCATCAGCTGACCATGTTAGATGGATTTACCAGTCTGCTTGTCGAACCCGAGGGCGGTACCGCTGAGGAGATTGTCTGCGAAGAGAACGGCATCCTCATCTCCGCCATGCTGCGCCAGTATTTTATGAGCCTTCGCACAGTCGGTCAGTGGAAAAACCTCAGCGAGCATTGGGTCAGAGTCGCCGAAAAGTGCCACAGCCCAGTCGAGCAACGGAAGTTGTGGGAGACGCCGGCGGAGACGGGCACCTCGGACCCTAAGCCAAAGGTCGCGTCCAAGTCGTGGGCTGAGTGGATGGTCAAACGACACGCACTGAACACAAAGCCTCCCAAGGATGATTCGGACGACGAGGTTGACTCTGAAGATGAAGTGGATCGTGTCGCGCAGATTGATATGGAGATGCTCATTATGCGTAAGTTCTTCGCCAGATGGGCTAGCAAGGCGGGCGTCAAGGCTGAGGTGTGTGATCCTCTGCATGAGGGAGAGTTCACTGTCGACTGGACTCGTGTAATTGCACCTGTTCTAGAGGGACGCATTAAGATGGTCCATTAGAAGGCACAACGATATCGCAAAAATAGATTAAAAGGTATTCATTTGGAGTCAAGGACAAAGAGACGTTACAGTGTTCTTGACTCTTCGTTTCTTAAAAACAATCGATCAGAAGCACTTCTAAACCCATGTTGAAACCGACAGGATCCGCCTTCACCTCATAACTTTGCCGTAGCTTGGCGCCGACCAGCCGCAAACCGGTGCCCAATCCTCCAGAAGCCCCTCCACCAGGGGAGAGGCATGCGCTATCGTCGCAGAAAAAGCAGCCAGCCACAAAGACGAGGACTTCTATCGCTGCAGAAAGCCGCTCCATCTGCAGAGCACTGGCGCACTTTGCACAGCAAAGACTCTGGCAACCCCATCGGAGCCGGGCAACATGTTGTACCAGTTGACAGCAACATTGATGGTGACATCCTTGACGCGCTTGTTGATACTGCCAAGATCAATGTTTCTCAGACGAAGAAGGGATTTGCCTCCTGCGGCGATAGGAAGTGAATGTCCATCCTCATCTACAAGCTGAGCGCCAAGCGTCTGCAGCATTCTGGCGACGCCATCGCAGGTGTCAGAATCACCGTATCCGACGGCGATCAGCTTCTCGCCAGCGCTCAAAGTAGTGGCAAGGAGCTCGCCAATCTCAAAGTTCGAGGTGCGGCCCGGGTCGCGAAGGTGGGTAAGGATAAGGCTCAGTCCAGCAACAGCCGCCATTTCGATGGCGGCAGTCTTTGACATCCTGAGATTATCAATGCAATCGGGATGACCTCTTGGCCGATGACGGTGACTGGATGGAGCGTTCCGCCGGCCGCTGATACAAGGGCGCGAGTGAATCCCTTGCCTACGTCGACAAGGGAAATATTGCGAATGACAGCGAAGTCTGGTTGTGAGCTTCCCTGGAAGTCCGAAGGCCAAACAAGAACTCTAATGCCCTGGGACGTTGGAAGAGAGTCCATACTGTCTTGAAAGAATGTTATTAGAGAGCGGCTCCTTTTCTCGGAGCTGTAGTTGAGCCTCTCAGCCAGTACCGCAAGTATTCTCTTTGAATCAAACATATTAAAAAGATTTTTAAGCAACTAGATAATTGACACAGTACCTCTAATGGCGATGAATCCTCTAGAACATCTCCATACCTAATGCGGTCGATCAAATCCTCGCCTTCCTCTTCCTCTTGGAGACATGCACCAAAGGTTCTAGCAGTGACGGCCAAGAAACTACGCGAGACAACCGGTAACACCAACCCTTATGCAGAGTCCGACTATCCAGACAGGACCTTCGGACAGAAGTTACGAAAGACCCTTCTCAGGCCCTTCAGGATGCTCTTCACTCAACCGGCGCTGCAGATCACGGCGGTGTACAGGGCATGCATATATAGTATGCATATATGGTATGCGTAAGACGTTAACTTTGAACTAAACGCCCTCATAACTTTCCTTGAAACTCTTATGAAAACTGTCATCAAGGATGTTCTCACACAGCTTCTAACTAAAGCTCCCGTCAAGCCACATCATGTATGATTTACTAAAAATATTAGAACTACGATCACTGATCTCGAGGCTGCAATTCAACAAAGAGCTTAGACGATACAAGATAAAAGCGTTGTCGAAAGACCCTTAGCTACCTAGCCTTGAGCTTTTACATACTGGAGGCCCTCCCAGTCTGGACTCAACCTCGTTCATCTGAGGCATGATGGCTGATCAGAAGGCTCTATGACAGTCCAGAATTGGCTTCGTCGAAGTGTCCAGGGGACGGAAGAAGGAGTTTTGGCAGCCTACATGTGACTTACATGCACCCAGTAATAGAACAAAGGACTGGTCAATACTGTGTTTGTTTTCTCATATATCATAATCTCCTGTTACTTTTGACGGATACTGGGATGGTTTGATGGCCACGCTGCCACCACGTTCCCAGGCTACCCTCCTTAAGTTCTGAAACTGCGGACCTTTTCAGACTTTAGATTGATCATGTATCACTTCAAGTGTGAAGATGCTGCGGGATTCTTCGCCAATCCTGGCAACAGTCTCTGCAATACTGACTCAAAATGACAGGTAGGTAGGCAGGCAAGTTATATTAAGCAAGCAGTCGTGGTTCAAGAAGTTCTTCAAGTCCTGCGGGGATCTTTATCTGACATCCAGTTCTCAGCCGACTTTCATTCTCACCAAGCAGTCAAGCACACTGCACTCGTACTCAAGACTGTACTCGGACATTTTACTATTCACTTTCCCCGCTTTGACCACCCCCGCCATGGATTTTCTTGAGATTTCTCGTGATGCCATGTTATCACGGCTGGACTTTCCAGCTCACATTTGCATTCCAAAGATCAGAGTCGGCGCCGCCATCGTGCGCCCGGGACCCCGTGGAGATGAGACTTTGATCATCAAGCGCAGCCCCGGCCAAGGTCACTATAACTTCTATGAGATCCCTGGAGGCAAGATGGAGGATGACGACGCCACGATCCGAGACGCCATCATCCGAATGGTCGCTGAGTTGACCTCGCTTGAGGTGATTGATATCCAACATCCTCTTCCACCACTCTTGGACATCCGGCAGGAGGCATTGAAGGGTGCCACAGGACTGGATGTGATAGAAGGGAATATGGCAGAGCACGATCAGATTATCAAGCGTCCGGCCGTCCAGCTAAACTATGTCGTCACTGTTGAAGGAGATGGATCCGACTTCAAGCTGAATGAAAAGAGTCACGAGATGGGAGTCTGGGCTCGTGGAGACGATGCCGTTGGTATGAACATGGAGAAGAACATGAGGAAGATCGTAGAAGAGGCACTTTGCTGGACACCGGCCTTGTACGGACGGTGGTAAGGCGCTCAGTCGCTTGGGCCAGAATTGGATAAGAGACCAGTCCAAGAATCAGCACACGGAGTTTAGAAACATGACAGTTATGCGCAATTTTGACTCTTTATTAAGGGTATATGTCCAATGATTAAAAGTTCCGTGTGCTCACACACTGATAAGTTATGCAACGACGGTTCGCAATCCGGGATATCAAAGCTGAAGCAAGCCAATTACCAATCTCCTCCTCCGTCATCCATCGTTCTATCATGTTACGATTTGCTCAAATCGACGCCCTGGCCATGTTCTTGCCCTGGACCAGACCAGGAGCCTTCTCGGAGAAGAAGGTCTTGGCCTTGGCGGCGCTGACGATGAAGCCAGGCAGCTTCATCGTGTTGAACTGGCCAGTGCCCTTCTTCTTGCCAATCGTGACAAAGACCTGCGGCTTGAGTGTGAGCTTGAGGTCCTTGACCTTGGTCTCGTTACCGGTGAGGACGGCGTCGAGGTTGTCGCTCAGGTGCAAGGCCTGACCCTCGGCGCGCATGAGCTGCTTCGTCTCGAGGTTGCCGACGTCGCCGACGCCCCAGACGTTGGTGAGACCCTCGACGCGGAGGTCGTGCTTGAGCTTCAGGTTGCCCTGGGCGTCGAGGAGATGCTCGGGGATGAAGGAGGAGTTGGGGCGGACGCCGAACAGGGGCAGGTAGAGATCCGCGGTGAGAGTCTCGCCGTTGGACAGCTTGATGGTCTTGGAGGCGCCAGAGGTGTCGGCCTCGGTGACGCGGGCGTTGGTGACGAGCTTCACCTTGAGCTGCTGGAGGCTCTTGGCGGCGGCCTTGCCGAGCTGGGGCAGGAGGCCGGGGAGCGGCGCATCGCCGCCCACGATGAGGGTGATTTGCTTGGTGGAGCCGTAGGCGTGGCCGAGCTCACCGGCAGTCTCGACACCGGTGGTGCCGGCGCCGGAGATGACGATGGACTTGGCGGCCTTGACCTCGGACTGGAGGTTGTGCCATGCGGTGAGGGTCTCCTCGTGGGTGCCGACAGTCTTGAAGGGAACGCCGCTGGCGAGGGAAGAGCCGGTGGCGATGATGAGCTGGGCGTATTCCAGCGACCTCAGACCCTCCTTGGTCTCAACTTGAACGGTGTTGGTGGTGGGGTCGAAAGTGGTGGCCTTGCCCTGGACGAACTCGAAGGCATCGCGGGGGTACTTTTCGAAGCCGGGCTTGATCTTGTGGAAGAGAGTGTCGTCGGAGAACTCGCCGGGGATGAGGCCGCGGACGGCGGCGAGGTTCCAGTAGAGGTGAGTCGAGGGGGAGACGAGGATGACCTTGAGATCCTTGACCTTGGGCTGGGTGTACTTGAGCAGCTTGTGGGCGACGCCGATGCCAGCGTAGCCTGCGCCCAGAATCACAACCTGCTTAACCATTTTGTGCGATTGTTACTTGAAAGCAATTGAGAGGTTGAAAGGTTGTTAGAGAGAAAATTTGTTGGCAGCGATGACTTTGTAACGTAAGTAAGTCAGGTTAATTTCCCAAAGCAAGGGAGAAAGGCGAGCAAGTTCGTCGGTATTTAGGGGCCGGAGGTTGAGATTTGACGGTAGGGGAAAGCCGTGGGGGAGTGCGGCAGTGGACACCGAGGAAGAGTACCGAACGAGGTACGGTTGCTTGGACAAAGAAGTGTACAATGGAATAGAGGATGGGAGGCGCAGGGTATGAAGGATGGGTGGGAGCGAGGAGGTTAATGAATGATTTTATCGACTCAAAGGTAAAACCAAAAATCGGGGACTTTTTTTTTTATTTTTTTTAGGAGTAGTAGTAGTAGCTGAGGCCCTGGGCGTCGGCCGAATCCCTCCCATTCCCAAAAGATGTGATGTACGGACAGGTACCACGCCTGCACGCGCGCATAGTCGTGCTGCGGCTCGGTCTTTTTTCCTGTCCTCTCGCGCGGGATGGGACCAGCGAGAACCAATCCAATGTTTCAGACGAGACGGAGCGGCGCTCGGATTATTCAGCTTGAGCTTGCGTGTGACAAGCGAGATGAGGCTTGGTAAAGCTTGGTTTACTTTTTTTTTTTTTTTTTCTCCTTCTCCTTGTTCTTCCTCTAGAGTCTAGGGTCTTCTTGGGATTGTAATCAGACGCATGGAGCGGGTCGTTCGTGGTGGAAGACTGGGATTCGATGCTACGGATACAAGCAGAGGAGGACCTGAGAGTATCCGTATCCGTAAGCCGTACAACAGATGTACCGTTAAACAATGTCCGAAGCGCGTCCAGCACCATTGCACCAACCCCCAACCAACATGGTAGAGGTAGGGATCTGATGCGGCATGGGTTCGAATGGCCAGGCCGAGTCAAGGCAACGGCGGGTGCTACAGCATTAGTCAGAGGTAAATTAAATGATATTAGTTTTTCATTATGACTAATTTTGAAAAAGATTTAGGCTTAAACGCGCGCTTTCAAGGTGAATGGGGCCTGGAGATGCTGTCTTTTTTTCCGTCTCTTTTTTCCTTCTTTTTTTTTTCTGCGAGATCATATGCCTCTTTCTAGTTTCAACATGGCCTGAGTGCTTGCGCGCGCAGTCCCGCGAGAAGCTGGCGAGGCCGCCCAGATGGCGCGCTCAGTGGCTGCACTATGGCCCCCATGAGCCATGGCTCTTTGTTGCTGTACTGTGCCATTCAAGATGCCGCGCGCCGGAAGCAACAGGTCGCGACCCAATGAATAGCCTTTGCCCATCGTTGCTTGCCAAAAGTTGCATCGGGCCTAGACCCCCTTGCCAGCAGAAACATTAGAGTGGAAGATCATTAATGGGGGCTTTGGAAGTTGGTTTCCGTTTTGGCGGTATCTCTGAGGTATCCGTAGACTCCCGGGGCATTGCCGTAGTCAAAGGGGGGGGGTTTGGGCGGCGCATTGGTAATCCTCGCGCGCGCGCGTCGTCTTACCTAAGCCTTCCAAGGTCAAGTGGTGTCTACCTTATCCAGTGTCCGTATTCCGTACACCGTAAAGCCATCATCATTAATGGCTTGTATTGGCAGTATTGGTGGTGTCGGCAAAGAAAGAGTCCGTTTGCCGTATTTTCAGTTCAGGTGGCCCTGGCCTCGGTCCCGTTAGGCGCGGCGCTCGGGACCGAGTGGGGCGCCCTAAATCGAATAGGGTCACAGTGTGGCGCTAAGCGCCGCACTGATATCTGGGCCGTCTCACTCTCATTCTCAGCCTTCCTCTCTCTCTCTCTCTCTCACACACACTGACACGACATCTCTCTCTCTTTCTCTCTTACCTGAAGAACTCATCTACCAGTTTGGCGTGCCTCACGATTACCATCATAGCACGCTCCATCAACGGTTTTCTCGTATATATACCCAGCAGAAGTGAAGCACCGTTTTCACAAAGCATAGTTGACCACAATGTAACCACCGACGGTAATTGACGGAATTTAATGTCGCTCTCACGCCTGGATGATGCTTTCATGCCGCCGGCAGTTCGCCTTCACCATTGGACCTCGTTGAAATGTACTTTCTCGCATTTGATTGCTAATTAAAGCTTATCCGGGGAGCTATGACCCCATGGCGCCATCTGCGCAAACATTCGCACCACCTCCAGATGGATCCCCTTGCTGCCTTTTTCGGCAATGCAGCGGCAAGGTTATAAATTACATGGATCCTCTACCCTACATCAGCGTCCATCGTCTCGACTCTGGGAAAGTCTCAATTGTGACGGGATACGCGCCATGTGAAGCTCACATTATGCCAGCCTGCATTGGTCAGCTGGATGCTCAGAAACTTTTGACCATCGGATCATGGGGGAATCAGAATTTGCGCAAAGAGAACGTTGAATGACGTCTAACACTCACTGCATACCCGAACATTGCTGGCTTCCTCTGGGAAACGTCAAAAAGTACCCTTACAAGCCCCGCCTTCTCTATCCATTCTCGTAGTGTAGTGTAAAGTCATCGTTTAGGAATAAACTTGATGGACTCGGGGAAGACCCTCTCATCGTGCTGCATGATCCACGCCGACATTCCACTCGCGTAACCCCACAGAATATCTTGCATCACCTCCACCGGCGCTGACGCCCAGGCAGTCACGCAGGGGTTAAAAAACACCACCCGTTTTTATGAGTCCGGTACGCGTCTGAGCCCGGTACGCGTATGACATTTTCACATCAAGCAGAGATGATGGATTTAACTTCCAAAATTCAAGAAAAATTATTATAGCTTTCTCTTTATGTCCTTAGGACGTTGATGTCTTGTTGGGTGGTTTTTTGGCCGAGTGTTGACATAGGGAGCCTGGCCAGCGGCGGCATACTTTGCCCCCCGCGTGGTGTTGTCCACGTCACTTCATTAACCAAGTCCTCTTCTGGTGTCTGGTGAGATCCGTGGCAATCTCGACGGGGAACCATGACTGAACCGCAGCGCCTCCATGACTGAGGCCCTAAAAGTAACGCAGCTTCTCCAGAGTGGCCCAGTTTGGAACATGCTTCGGGTCCGTGGTAACGGAGAGAGAGAAGCTTGGCTCTAATCTTTTTGTAACGGCGTCTGAATTGCGTAGCAGGCGGTAACTGCGAACTCTGAGTGCCGAAGCTGTCGTCTCGATGCCGGCGACAAGCATCATGGTTGCTTCGCCAGTCAGCCGCTTCATCGTGTTCTAATTCGGGGGGTTAGATCTGATTACGAAATTGAGTGCATCACTATCGGCCGATTACGTTTGATGCCAGCCTCGTATGCTGATTTGGTCCGTCTGAACATCTCCGGCATTTGACCTGCCCTGGTCAACAATCGCAATGTGCATACATACTTCAGACGAAATCGCTCACCTTGGACTGCTCAGCAGGTTCTCCCATATTCGACCATAGTTTTCTGATGAACGGCCTATATGTCTTCAACTCTTATCATACAATCATGCGATCCAGAGGACCCTTACTGGAATAGCCTACATCAACCACGTCGTCCATGGAAAGTGTCTCAACCTTGAAGTTGAGCTTCTAATCTGGCTACCGCTCTACGAAGGCGATGATAGGTGTCGTCAACTGTGCCAATTCCTCCCTTACAACTGAGCTAGCTGACAGGAGGGAACCGGGTGATACGGGATGGTCACCAACGTTTTTAAAGCTGCACAATGCATGTCAGTACACCTTGAAAGTGAGGGAGGAGATTTGGAATAGGACAAGTGACATGTAGTCTGCAGCAAACCCCTCTGGAGTCATTTTTAACTGGCTACGCTTCTTGCTTCCATTTGCGTCAATGACATCCGCAGATTCCGAGGCAGGCAGTCAACTTTATCCAGATTAGCCCGGATGATGGGGCCTAGCATACATCACATGGTATCAGCAGGGGTCAGCTTGAAAGGCGTACAGCAGCGGAGCATTCACTACATTTCGTGGAGGCGTTTGATCCCGTTTGATCCCATGCGTTTTCCCCAGCGTACCACGTCGAACCAGACCCCACACCAGTATATCGCGCCGGCTAGCTCCGGGCCGGGAAACTTTACCAACGGGTGGAAGGTTACTATGTAGATTGCTAGAAAGTTCTGTAAAGCGTCGACGACGCGAGCCCAGCCCTGGGATTCTGGGTTTATCTGGGTCTTTCTGGTAGCGTCCGAAGCGATGCAAGGAAAGAAGCCTGGAAAGTAGACATAGGTTTCCATAGAGGGATACACTAGTGAAAGGCATGAAAAGACGTCAGTGTCTTGAGAGTGCAGCTTACTGTTGAAGAGAAGTTGAAGATGCAAATGTCTTGAAAGAGTGCCCGCCGTTTGGTCAAAGGGGATCACGGATAGGGGGGAGGTATTCGGGGTCCAGACATGTGCTTGGCTTGTGCTAGTAAGAGCCATAAAGAGGCATGTCGGCCGTTCCTGGCCAGTAGGCTTTCGCCACAGCCTGGACTTGGGTCCCCATTATCTTCAAGACGACCGCTTTGGCGGTATGCGATTGAACTCAGCTGATAGGCTCATTGTGAGCAACAGATGCCTCCACATCAGTTTCCAACCGTTTTGCCCCAAGTCGATCAGGGTTGGGGGCCGTGATTGATGAATCGACAGCTGTGTGGGCAGATAGCCTGTCTTGACTGCCGAGCATTGCTCCGGGGGATGTTCTCATTGATGATATTAGTGGCTTTTTGGAATGAGGTGTGTCATCGATCAAGAAGATGTCTCGAGCCATTCCGGTCTGGAAGCCAGCTTAAAGCGGGCTGATCACGCCAGTTGCCTTAGCTGTGTGGCTGCTTCCAAAACGCGGGCTGTGTCTCTCCAGCTCCGATGATTGGTTTTCTGAGACTGAAATGCGTGGGCATTCGTGGTTCCGTCTACATGGGGATAAACTTCTGGTGACAATGAGGCCTGAAAATGTAATGCGTACATGTACTCGCTGAAGTCAGTTCAAAGGCTGCACTGTCAGAGGAGACTCAGTTGAATTCTACGCAAGTAAGTTGTCATAGTCTCGTATACTTGTCAATACATAACTGCTCGGTTTCTACCATACATAAGTACGTACATGGACAGACTTTGGAGTTTCTCTGACCAATACCAATTTCTCTCACCACTGCACAGAATCCATCATCTATTTCACCCGCGAAAGCGAAGCCGCTGACACAGCAGCCAAGATTTCGTTCTCGGCTCCATCCTCCAAAGGCAACAAAGGTGACCTGACAGTCGCATGCTCCAAGATTCCCCTCGCAACCAACGCGTGCTTCAGCGCCACAGTACCCTCCATGTGCGATCCCCGATGATACACGGCCTTGGTCACCGGCAGCAACTTGTCGTGGATCTCCCTCGCCCTGGGATAATCCTTTGCCTTGCCAGCCTTAATCAACTCGATCAGAGCCTCAGGCGCAATGTTTCCGTAGCCAACCAGGAATCCATCAACGTCAAAGGCGGTGTGCAAAAGATATTCGTCGTGGCAGGTCAGAATCTGGAGATCGGGCCGCTCCTTTCGGATGAAGGGGATCTCAGTATCCCACCGTCTCATGTTTCGTACGCCGTTCTTCATCGCAAAGACACCAGGTTGCGCTGAAATATCGAGCAGAGTCTGCAGGTTATAAGTCGCCTTTGTGACGTCCGGGTATTGGAACAGGATAAGCGGCAGACCGCTGACCTCAAAGACTCGCTTGTACCGGTCCTGCGGAGCGCCGGGCTGGTAGCCGAATCGGAGCCAGCCGTGCGAAGGGTATAACAGACCGGCCGAGGCGCCGGCTTCCCGGGCGCGCTTGGCCTCGAGAGCGGCTACTTCGGTGCCTTCTCCCGTGATGCCGGCAATAATGGGGATGCGGTTATCGACGGACTTGACAAAGGCCTTGATGACTGCGAGTTGTTCGTCCTGTGTCAAGAAGGTGCCCTCGCCGGCGTGGCCGAGGACGACGAGACCCTTGACGCCGGAGATGCTACCAAGCCATGAGCCGAGACGGTGGATGGCGTCGTAGTCTACGCTGCCGTCCTTGTTGAAGGGGGTGACGGGGGCGGGAGTGAGACCGCGAAGGTCGAGACCGGCGTTGGAACCCATGATTTAGTGAAGTTGGTGGGGTCTTGTAATTTGGAAGTATTTGAGAGTTGTTTTAGAGTTGTTGGGCTTCAGTCTAGTGTTTGCTGCGGCTGCTGTGAAAATGAGTCGTGGGATACGTCCTGCGTTGGCTGTTTTTATAACAAGAATGAAGTATGACGAGAGCCTCACAATTGTCCTCTCTTGGCGGCTGGATGAACTCGCGCTTGAGAAAATGCCGAAGTCGCGTGTATTAGCTTCGGATCCTTTCCACATTTTCCATGACCCTTAAAGCATAGAGGCGTTACGGCTACCAGTGTATGCCTGGAACAGACTGCCGTGAGAATGCCAGCCCCGCTCATCCGAACCGGCATGGCGCTAACTGGCTTCTTTTCCGGTCAAAATCCGAGCACTGAAGTCCGAGGAGATCCGGAACCACGACTCATGTCCCTTAAAAGAGGGGCCAGGCCACTGACAACAACCAAGAGACGAGGAAAGGATGATGTGAGTGCCAGGATGGAGCCTGACATATCCGGGCTCGTTCAATTGTCATCCCATTTATATGCAGCAAACGTGTCATGGCTGACGTACTCTTGAACTTTGGCATGGAGAAATGCAGCATGAAGAGGGCGACGGTTTCGCCACGCGAGACAGCAACGCATGGCAGAGGCCCTTTTCGCTTCTAGCGTTGCCGAGGCTTTTGAGAGGAGCCGGGAAACGAGTCAAACGTTCTTAATCCAGGCATTTCCGAATGTAATCCGGAAGGTCAGTGATGCTGACGCCAAGCGTGGGTGGCTTGACGCTATTGTCGGTACGAAGGTAGAAAATATCAGTTTTCCGAGGCCTCAGCTGGAAACCCCCCGCGCTAAGGATAGTACCCCAGATTCTTTGGAACTTATCCCCCGCAAATCCATTGTCAGCCGTACGTCTCGTGCCGCTTCCCCGGCTTGTGTAGTCCTGATTTGGCACTATGGTTCCATCTCCCGCCTTTCGAGTATAAAGCCGAGCCGCGACGACTTTCGAGCTTCGTGCAGTGCTTCATGACGATCATCTTATCGAATAGGTAACTTTTGACAAAAGAATAGCGTACCTATTCGAATCTGAACCAAGAGAGATGGCTGTTGACAGAGTCTCTTCGGAACGCTCCGATGTCGAGCACGTCTCCCACGAAAAAGACTCTGTTGCTCATGAAGAGTACCAACGCAATGGTACTCTGAGCGCCGAGGATGTTGCGTTTCTTGGCAACTTCCCAGAAGGCAAGAAGAAAAAGGCCGTTCGCAAGGTCGACGTAAGTACAATGCTACGGTTACTATACCCATGCCGCTCAGCACTTGGCACAATAATAGACTCTAACTCGCGTTCTCTTGAATAGTACCGTCTTATGCCGATGCTTATCCTGCTCTACCTCATGGCGTATCTCGACAAGACCAACATTGGTAACGCCAAGATTGAAGGGTTGTTGGGCAGCCTCAACATGACGGGCGTGCAGTACAACATTGCTGTTTCCGTCTTTTTCATCCCTTTCGTGCTGGCAGAGGTCCCGAGCAACATGGTACTGCACTTATTCAAAAGGCCGTCGCTCTACATTGGCGGCATCGTTACTTGCTGGGGCATCGTCATGACTTGCAATGGTGTGGTGCAGAGCTATGGTGGTCTGATAGCTGTCAGAGTATTCCTCGGCTTGTTTGAGTAAGCAACCATTACCAGCTGGCTGTGCCTGCTTCAACAGGCGTTAATCGTTTTGCAGAGCAGGATTCTTGCCGGGCGCTATTCTGATCATCTCCAAGTGGTACCTTCCGGGTGAGACGCAGACGCGAATAGCTCTTCTCTACACATCCGCCGCATCTGGTGGAGGCTTCTCTGGGCTGCTAGCCTTTGCTATTGCCAAAATGGACGGTGTTGGGGGATACGAAGGCTGGAGATGGGTATGTCCGCAAGCTCCCGCACGTTGCCGATATCGTTCTGACCAAATCTTAGATATTCATTCTCGAAGGCCTCGCCACATTGGTCATCGGCGTCATGTGCCTCTTCCTCCTTGCCGACTCTCCCTCTCTCTCGAACTGGCTTGATGCCGACGAAAGGCGTTACCTCGAGCTACGACAAGAAGCCCGGAGGGTCCATCGACCGAGCGAGTTCCGAGAAAAACACTTTGATAAGCACGCTCTGATTTCTGTTCTGACAGACTGGAAGATTTATCTCTTGATCTTTGCAAGCTGGTCAAATGCAGTGCCGAACTACGCCATGAAGTTCACGATGCCGCAGATCATCAAGAACATGGGCTATACCTCGGCCAACGCCCAACTTTTGACGATGCCGCCGTACGCGGTCGGCGCCATCTCAGCCTACGTTTTTTCAGTCTTTGCTGACAGGTACTCCTGGCGCATGCCGTTCATTGTGGGCCCCCAGCTTTGTCTCGTGGTTGCTTTCAGCATTCTGTTCACCAAGAGTGCCGACATCAAAGACAACATTGCCTTGTGTTATTTCGCTGTGTGTTTGGCTTGTTTCGGGTAAGTCTCGTCCCTCCTCCAAGTCAATACTATCCGCTGCCGCATCCGATCGTTCGATGCTGACTCGGAATCAACAGGATGTATCCAATCCTGCCCGGAGTCAATGCCTGGAATGTGGCAAATACACCAAGTCCGGAGAAACGAGCAATCAGCATTGGCTTTTTAGTCTGTATCGGAAACATTGGTGGTCTGATTGGTAGCTATATTTACCTTGACAAAGAAGCGCCGACGTACCCTACTGGGTATGGTACGTCTTTTGGGTTTGCCTCGGCTGGGATCATTGCTGCTATCGCGCTGGAAATTCTGTTGAAGAGGAGCAATGACAAGAAAGCGCTTCAGACTGAGGAAGAAGTGAGAGAGAGATATACCGAGGAAGAGCTGAGCCGCATGGGGGAGAAGAGCCCGTTGTTCAAGTATGCCCTCTGAAAGAAGCTCTAGTAGGTACATGTACTTATAGATACTACTAAACCCCGTTCACAATAACACATTACGAGCGCGATAATCCCAAGCTATTTATCCTTTTAGTGCGGAGGCTATCATCGTTGAATAAGAGCTTTCCCTGAGTCCTGAAGGACTGCTCGCATACTGTGTGAGAAAACCACTGAAGACTAATTTGTCACACTTTTCTGTGTCTTCGGCTATTAAACATGGACCACCCCTTGGAGGATCGGAATCTCCTTCAAGTCCAAAGTCAACTCATCAGACTAACTCGTCACCCACCACGTCGCCCTCATGACCAAGTTTTCAACTCAACTGAGGACAGCAACAACCAGCATCCACCGCAGTGGATCAACCACTCGATCATCACGGCCGGTTGGCCCAATGGCAAGGCGTCTGACTACGATTCATCATGTTATCAGGAGATTCTGGGTTCGACCCCCAGGCTGGTCAATCGAGTGTATTTTTGCCATTCAGTCCACTGGTCTTGCGATGTTGACGACTGTTTGTTTGCTATGGTCAGTGGCGACATGTTCATTTCCATTCATTTCGATGCTGTTGGTGAGTTCACCTCAAATTGATCTATATTGCCTTGCGTTATCAATCTTTCATGAAGCATGATTGGAGTGCCTGCCATAGGCGGTTTGTATGTTCTAGTAGCCCAGGGACTCGTAAACGGCACCAAATGCCGCAAATTGCTTGAATGCCTTGACCTTGGGTCCGTTCATAGGTTCCATGCCCTTATCTCCCTTCTCCAGTGCCTTTCGGTATGCAGGGCGTTCGGCAACATCCTTCAGGTACCGCAAGATGTTCTTGTACTTCGTCAGGTCCAGGAGAGGATAGAAGCCACGCATGGTAGTGAGAGTGAAAACCGTCATGATATCCGCGGCGCTCAAGTTCTCACCGGCAAGCCATTTGTTATTGGCCAAGCGGGCGTCCATCAACTTGAGAGCTCCGTGGGACTTGAGTTCCATGCGCTTGCCAAAGTCACTTTGCGAAGCGCCGGCGAACACGAGGGTCATGGCGCGGCCGAGAGTCGGCTGGAGAGTGCCGTTTGCGAAGTGAAACCACTCGAGATAGGCGGCGTAATCGGCGTCATTGGGAGTGCGAATGAGTCTCGGGGCTGCGGAGCCGGCCTTGGTTCCATGGACGTTTAAGATGTATTCGACGGTTGCGCCAGACTCTCCAAGCTCGATTGGCGGTGAAACAGTGCTATCGCGGAAATAAGGTGCGGTCCCGGCGGGGTTCTGACTCGGTCAGTTTGCCATCAATTTGGCGCAATCACCATCCGAGATACTCACAACGTCCTTGATTCCCTTGGGTGCGAGGCCAGTTGTGGGGTCTCTCTCAAAGACATGCAATGTGTACGGCACTTGCAACTCCTAGCAGGGTATTAGCGATTGCAGAGGAGTGATGGATGTTTGTTTGCTGCGGACCTCTAGAAGCCATACGATTCTCTCAGATTGAGAGAGTCCAAGATGGAAAACCTCGAGAGACATGTTGATTGGTTGATTATCTTTTCTATCTGAGTCGGGTCAACAAAGGTGTTTGTGTCGTCGTTGCTTGAGTACGGTGGGAGTCGAAAGAGCGAAGGGGTTGGCCCGCATGATATAAAGTAACGCGTTCACTAGGGTATCGGCTAGCCTAGAGTCTCGAGTGCCATGTTGACGTCAGGGGTCCAGGGGCAAAGTTCACGAGCGCCGCAAACTGCGACGAAGCGAACGGTGCCGCAGTGGGTCGAATTCTGGAGAGCCGGTGCAACTCTGGAAGCCGCCGTCCGCCTCAGGGGGGAGCGGACAGGGACCGGCTCGGGTTGTCCGGAGCAGAGCGGGGGATAGCGGGACAGACGACCGGATTTAGGGATGCCCTTGGCGGGGGGGATGAACTGACCGTCCGATCGTCCGACAGACAGTCTCCTAGATCTCATCCGCATCGGTGCCGAGCTACCTCTAATGCATGATAGTGGGAGGCCATGGGCCGTGGATTACAGACCATGATCTACTCGGATGATGGTGCTTGGCTAGCCGTGAAGGTCTCTTAAGATTTTCAGCTGCATCGTTTCTGCAGCACTGGAGTCAATAATGCTATGCAGCAGGGATCAAAGCTCGGGAGTTGGCATATTTGTCATTCCATTGAGGGGTCACTAGGGCCAATTCGGGTCACAAATCCGACTCTTTGTGCAAATAATGTTGTGTTTGAATCCCTAACAATATCTTTGCATTAAACTTATCCAAACGTTTCTTGCAAGCTTCATGAACATAGTGCAAAGGCATGATCATTTGCCGGCTCGCAGCTCGATGCATAGACCACATAGAGTATCTGTATACTGGACGAAGTTACAAACTTGCACAATCTGATTGTAAGCAGTGCAACACGTGGCTAGCAGAGGTATTGACGACTCGGCAACACACCCCATTGGACGGCCCCCTCGTCACGAAATGTTGTCCTTCTGCAACGGCATGTGAAGCGAGGGGGCAACATGAAAAGAGACTCTGGGAAGTGTAAGCCCGGACTTGGGAAGGGCATGAAGGTTTCGATCCACACAATTTGCTCATCTTAGCCCCGCATTTCAGCCGAGCTTGCTTTGTGCGGCAAGCAGCGGGTTGTTGCTGTGTGCTGGCCGGTTGTTTGGTCCCCTTAATAATCAGTCTGCCCCTAACTTTTGCTTTTCCGGATCGTTTCTGTGCACAACTCCAGACTTACGTCTCACACTAACATAGGTGCTGTCGATGTTGTTCCGGTATGAGGAGCCTCCGGTATGACCCACTTACGGATTCATCATATGTCGTAGCAAGACGAATCGCACACATTCGGAGCGCCGACCCCGGTGTAGGAGTCGTTGTGGGTGCTGGGACCGTCGTGGTAGTCCGGAGGGTCGGACTTGAGTCAGTGGAGACCGTCGGCGAACGCGTCGGAGGGTCGGATACTTGTCTATGGTAGAGGATGGCCGACACACCAGCGGAAACAACGGCGAGCACCGACACTGGTATCCGCGATGATGCCGCTGCGGCGGCATCGGCCCCGACACCTTCGTCAAACATCTCCCAGCCCTCCCCTTCTAGTCTCCCATCGACCACTACCGAACGGAGGAAACGCAGTTTGCCTGAGGGGTCGCCCGAAGGGCCCGAAGGGGAAGGGGGTCGTTCCTCATCTGCCGCCGCCGCCGCCACCACCACCACCGGTAATCGGCGAAGGAGCCACAAAGTCAGTCGCGCATGCGACTTTTGCAAATCCAAGAAGCTGAAATGCTCTGGAACAATCCCCTGCGATGTCTGCACCCGCAAACGTCTCTCCTGCATCTACGACGCGACCTATCGCCGGGGTAGACCGCCGACGCCTCCCCCAGCATCTAGCTCCAGCCATGAGAAATCGGAAGCTCGACTGGTCTCCTCAACTTCTCTAGAGGCGCATAGGTATGTTGTTGTAAGAGTCAAGCAATATTTATCATAGCTAGATTTGTAGTTGACCATTCGCAGAAGACCGCTTCCCTTCGCGGCGCCTATCCAATCTCCAGCCCCGCGTGATGCCTCTCTCCCCGAAGCGGCCCGTAAGAGTACGGCTCAGACGAGAAGCATTAATCTTGTGACTGAGGAGCGAGACGTCGTGGGAGGCGGTCGCGGAAGCGTTCTACCAATATCAAGAGCCTCGCCGGAAGTCGAGATTGCCGAAATCGAAGGGCAGTATGTCGACACCACCTCGAGTCTGACATTTCTGCACCGAGCGTGGAAGCGTCTTTCGTCACAGAAATCAAACACCCATGACGTTCCAGGAAACAGACCCAGCGGCGCGGAACAGCACCAGAGGCTAACAAGAGCGGGAGACAGGCCTTTCGAGTCGGAATCGTTGGACGTTTCGACCCTTCCCGACCGAACGGTCGGCTTGGACATGCTGGACTTTTACTTTAATGTTTGCGTAGTAACTTATCGATGCTTGCATCAAGGTTACGTTGCCCAATGGTTTGAAGTTTTGCTTGCAAATGCAAAGAACAGCCGAGCCCTACACCACGAGATTGGCCACGCCAAGGCCTCTATTGTCTTGACGATTCTCGCCATCGTTACTCTCCGCCAAAGCAAGGTCCGAAGTGCTGGCGAGGGAGAGGGTTCTGACCTTCAGCGCAGCGACGCCCTCTTTTGCCAGGCTTTGAGTCTGACGGACATGGAGATCGGGCTGCCGAAGCTGGAATCCTCACAAGCGCGCCTGCTGCAGGTTCTATACCTCCTCCAATCATCCCGCATGAACCAAGCGTGGTACGTCTTTGGGAGCATTCTCCCCATCATATCAGCCCTGGGTCTACATCGGAAATCCGGGCGGAATAGGGGCAGCAGCGATAAGGACTACATTCTCTCGCAGTGCAGGAAGAGGACTTTCTGGGTGGCCTATACCATTGACAAATATCTTTCGGTTGTCTTCGGCCGTCCGAGGATGTATCGCGACGACGACATCGACCAGGACTTCCCAGACTGCGTCAACGATGAGGACATGACACCCCAAGGAAGATCCAGTGACGAGCCCGAAATGGATTGCCACGTAGAGAGCCTCATATTCCACGCGAAACTCGCCCAAATCATTGACGGTATCTCGCAAGAGGTGTATTCGATCAAGCCTGTGCATAAAGACGACCGTCTCATGATTGCGCATCGATATGGAAAGGCTCTACACCAGTGGCGCGAATCTCTGCCACATCATTTAGGCACTGTTCGGCCGATGTCTTTGATTCCATCATTCAGAAGGCAGAATACAGCGCTGAAGCTCGCATATTGCCATGCCATCATGCACGCCAACCGGCCCTTTCTCCTTGGTACGGGTGGCTCAAGAGGTGGTCAGCGGTCCCCTCTAGACGACAGCATAGACGAGTGCATCACTGCGGCAAAGGCTGCGCTCGAGACGGTTGACGGCATGGCCAGTGACGGAACGTTATTCCACGCCTTCTGGTGGACACCGTATGTCACTTTTTGTGCGCTGGCAGTAGTGTACGTTTATGAAATTCAAAGAGGAAGACAGGATGGGGAAAGGGGGCTCTTTGAGTTGGCAGATCGCTGTCAGAATCACTTGACAAAAGCGACGACTGCCGAGAGCCCCAGCCGCAGATACTCTGTCATACTTGAAGAGCTTCGACAAGAAGCCAGTTTCTACTCCGAAGGTCCCTCCGGCCGCGAGAAAAGGCCGATTATTGAACGAGCCGATCACGGAGGTGCTGAGCCGATGCAGCTGGATGACAGTTCGGGCGCTCCAGCACCGCCAGCCGATATGGGTGAGGTGTTCCAGCAGCACGGCTTTGAAGGGATGACGAACCTCCTGAGTGGTTGGGAGACCACAGATTGGCTGGACTTGGATTCTTCGGTACACGATTTTCTCCAGAGTTTCCAACTTGGATGTTGAGCTGATTGTCTTCAGGCCTTTGCTACGTTTCCCAACTTTGAAGGCTCGCCAGTCTACTGGATGCCGGACGTTCAATGATCGCGCATATAATGCGAAGGCTGTCTAGCTGTCGAGGATGTACGAAACCATGATTAAGATATCAGCTTATATGACTGGTTGCTGCATTGGTGCAAAATAGTTGTTGGGCAAACGGATCATCCGGAACGTATGCGAGATATATCCGTCGGGGCTAAGGGGCAACGGAGTTTTAATCGGTAGCACGGCAAGCTTAAGCCTTCCATTCAACAATTCACCATAGTCAATGGAGTATTAAATACTGCTTGTTCACCCAGATTGAGGCGAGGTAGTCTTGCGTTGCGAGGATGATATGGCCTGTCAAACCCAGCCCCTTCTTTCAAGCTTCATCTCAACTCCACCAAAGCAGTTCATCACCAAGTGCTTCGACGTGGGATCCCAGCAAGTTCGGCAATAGAATTTACCAAGCGTGGTAGCATCACCCCTGCCCGGCATGGCCAGTCGAAACACCCTGTCAACTTCTCCGCATACAACAGCAATGCCACCTCCTTAGGGCCCAAGGCTCGTCTGCCTCCGCCGTGCAAGGCACACCCTTTGGGAAGGCCAATGCTAGAGCCACTTTGTACAACGGCTTTCGGCACCCAAAGTTTCAAAAGAGCCGGGTTCCCTTTCGGTGGCAATGGCAAGTGCCGAAGAAAAGCTTTTTTCGAGTAGTCCAGATGAACCAGTTCGGCAGTTCCCTTTCCCTTTCGGACGAGGAACTGGCACGGCCCCCAGCCAAGTTACCAACCGGCTAAATAGACGTTGACGGCCCCTTTGCAACACGACCCTGGATGTGGGGTACCGAAATCATCGGGTTTTACACATAGTGCATGCGGCCCCTGGTGCCAATAACGAGCGGCGTAAGGAAAGTCTATAAAACTTGCTGGATGTGGCACGGGGACCTCTTTTGACAACTTCGCTTGCTCCGTTCCCTGAGACTATAAGTAGTGCTCGAGCGCAAACTTAGGACTGATAGCCAGGGACCGAATCAGCACACACTTGGTTGTAAGCCCATCATAGCTATGAAGTTCAGCACGATCCTCTCCGCTCTTGGCCTGGCCGCCTCTGCCAGCGCCGCCTCGCTGCAGCAGGTCACCAGCTTTGGGTCGAATCCCAGCGGCGTCAAGATGTACATCTACGTTCCCGACAACCTGGCCGCCAATCCTCCCGTGATCGTGGCTATCCACTACTGCACCGGTACAGCTCAAGCCTACTACAACAACAGCCCTTACAAGACCCTCGCAGATCAGAAGGGCTTCATCGTTATTTATCCCGAGTCCCCATACTCAGGAACCTGCTGGGATGTCTCGTCCAGGGCAACTCTCACGCACAACGGCGGGGCCAACAGCAACTCCATCGCCAACATGGTTTCGTACACCCTGAACAAGTACAAGGGCAACAAGTCCAAGGTATTCGTCACGGGTTCTTCCTCCGGTGCTATGATGACGGTAAGTCATCACCCACGACCCCACAAAACATGATTGAGTGACTAACGAGCAACAGAACGTCCTGGCTGCAACCTACCCTGACGTCTTCGCGGCTGGCATCGTCTACAACGGCGTCCCGGCCGGTTGCTTCTACACCGGTACGGTCGACGGCTGGAACAGCACCTGCGCCCAAGGCAAATCGATTGCCACGCCGCAGCGCTGGGCCCAATGGGTCTATGACGCCGACCCCGGCTACACCGGGCCCCGCACCCGCATGCAGATCTACCACGGCAGCATCGACAAAACGCTCAACCCCGCCGACTACCAGGAGACGATCAAGCAGTGGTCTGGCGTCTTTGGCTACAACCCGGACAAGCCTATCAATTCTTCTCAGAACACCCCTATTGCTAACTATCGCACGGATGTGTTTGGTGAGAACCTCATTGGTGTCTTTGCTACTGGGGTTGGACACACGGTGCCAATTCGGGGTGACGATGATATGAAATTTTTCCGCTTGTAGCCGTGTGCGACTCGTATGAATGTTTTGAAATATACATTGAAGGAAACTTTAGCCGTTGTCATGGCGGTAATTAAGACATCGGCTATTGTGATTATACCTGTTGGGGTATCGGCATTTCATTCCTACCACTGTGACGGCGTTGTGCAGCTAGACTTTGGGGGCTATCAAATGGACTTTTCCACGGAGAAAGTCAGTCCGCGGGGCCAAGATATCCACCGTTGACGGACCGGAAGCCGGACTCGGAACCGGGCCGGTATAGACAACCTTCTTGAATGGGCCGGCAACGGAGCCGGTCCATGGAAGGGAAGAAGGCCGGTATACTACTTCCGTACGGATAGTCTTCACGGAAAAGCTGGTCCCATATCATTATTCCGACTTGTCAATTACTGCTGGACTGCCAGTATCAACTCTCAAGAACGCTCCTCAACTTGACCTTCTACGTATCCGCTTGCCTAGCCGCGTCTAGGAAGCCAAACTTTTTCAATTGCCGAGTAGTCGAGCGTTTCCTTTCCATCTTTGAATGGAGCCGGTTCAACATTTCGCCCGGAAAACGTCGTAGATTGACAACTGCCGTTTCTGATGATTTCCCAATCACGATTTCTTTAATCTTCTAGTCTACACGTTGAGCTTTATGTCATGCTGTGGACCTTCAAGAGAAACTTTCAGCGATGGAACCGGTATAACACCCAAAGAAGCGACTGTTATAGTTTTTCATAATTCCATACATAAATACCTATCATTCTTGGGATTACTCGTCAAAGTCAGTGACATCTGATATGATTCTTTACAATTAGCTGCTAACAAAGAGACTAGACCGGACTCAAATCTAGTCACTAGACCCATCATTTGACCAGAGCTTTCTGGAATTGACTTTCGGTGTAAGTCGGCTACTAGATCTGAGTCAGAGTTTGCCGCAGACCTCCTGCCTGCCCGCCTCGGCCCGGTCCTTTCAGGAACCAATCCTCCGGGTCATGCGGCGGTGTAGCATCTCGGAGACACCGGAAATACAAACCGCTGCGAGTTATTAGTCGAGTCATAGCCCAACCAGACCCAGTTTGATCCATCAATGTTGCTCTTCACACCGAGACTGTGATTTCTCTACGACTTATACTATTGGAACTCCTATTAGCAGAAGGAGTCAGAGGACCTCAGTCAAGGTTCTGTTAGATGGTATCACAGAAAGAATACGCAAAAGGGTGGGAAGCTACTCTTCAAATGAATTGTTGCTATAATCGGCTCCAGGGAACCAAGGTAGTTGCCTTGCAGTTCAAACGGCCTACAATGCCCCGTTCCATAGCATGAAAGCCCAAAGCAAACATGACACTTGGCAGTGTGTGCAGGCACCAGTTAGTATTGAGTCCTAAAAATCTTCCTGTTCTCATAAGTTGAAGACGTTTCGGCAATTGGCTATGGAGAAAAGCCTTTGTTTGTTTACGGTTGGCAGAAGTCTAACGTACGGGCTGTAAAGCATCATATCTCACCATATTTTAGTCTTTTCATTCGCCAGCGATGCGGGACTAAGTCCTGAAGCTCACACCGCTGATATATGAGAAGACCTCATATTTTATCATAATCGTAATGGCTTGCAAGTAGGCGCCTGTTCCTGTGGTGAAGCCCGGTGCGGCAGAAAGCTGACGTCGTCCGACATTTGCTGACTTCGGACTGAGGCGATATCTTGCCGGGACTGACATGTTAATAGAAATGATAGCGAGGTAATTGGCGCATCGAATGAGATCGGCCTGGCAGGGTGTAGTACATGTGGTTGGCCAATCCAGTCAATGCCAGTGCCGTCAGTTTTGGAACTTGTCACTTCGCCTGCATGATTGGGTAGTCTTCCCTGCAAACTAAGACAAACAGACCCCCTTGTTGTTTGCTAGATTTCCGGCCATGCACACGGAATTGTTAGATGAGTCCATTGAGAAACCCCGATGACAAACCTGAGAATGGCCATCCTGTCAGCCACACCGATTATCTCTTCCCATGAATCATCATCCTCGCCCATCGATCTGACTCCAATACTATGTGCTGATCAGGACAGAAATTCCGAGAAGACGCAGACGACACTTTATATGACTTACATAGATGAATCATCTTGCATACCTGGCAAATGATACTCACTTGAGCATTAGCTTCTGAGTTACCGAGCATAAATCTCCAATGCAGACCATACTTCAGACCAACCTACCAATGGAATCTCGGGGTCTGGTAAAGAAGACCGGCCAAGGACAGGATCTGGTCTACATTCTTCGGAATGCCGCCGAGTCTTCATCTCACTCCATTATAGCGGGGGACATACTAGAAGACCCCTTGCCGACAGTCGTTTCCTATTCAGATTTGCTCCGCACGGCTTACGCAAATGCTCATCTTCTCCAACAGCTCTGCCCGCCATCCGGTGGAAACGCTGAAAAACGCCGCGTTGTTCTGCTGTGCCTCGACAATATTCTGGATACCATTATCTGGTTCTGGTCGGCCGTGATTGCAAGACTCCTGCCGGCAATCTCGACTGCGTCGGTTCTGAGCCCAACCGGTTAGCATACTTTTCACATCTATGCAGTCTGTTGAGGGATCCGCTATGTATAGTCCACCAGTCGTTATTAGAAACGCCTGAAACGCTAGACGTCGTTGCAAAGTTGCCGATCGAAAGAACCACTTCCCAACGCCTTGCCTCAATGAGCGAATCGACATCTACGTCACATTTACCCGTCTCTCTTACACAGTCCGATCCGGCGGTTCTGATGCTTACATCGGGTACAACTGGCAAACCCAAGGCGGTGCAGCTCAGTCATGGTCAGATTCTAGCTTCCTTGCAAGGCAAAGCCAAGTCTGCGAGACAGGACGACGACGGTCCCTATCTCAACTGGATCGGCATGGACCATGTCGCGTGCCTGACTGAGATTCACCTCCATGCGATATATATGGGCATCTCTCAAGTCCATATCCCCGCCAACGAGGTGCTGTCCAACCCTTTGCAGCTACTCAATGTTGTCAGCCGCCATCGGGCAACGCGGACATTCGCCCCTCATTCGTTCTTGGCGAAGCTATGTAGAGAGCTTGCGTCGGACAAGCCATCGTCGTTGGACGAAGATCTGGATCTCGGATGCCTTCGATGGCTCGGTTCCGGGGGAGAGGCAAACACGGTGGGTGTCTGCGAGGCACTTCAATCCCAACTCGAGAAGTACGGTGCCTGCAAAAACATCATCGTCCCAGGATTCCGCATGACAGAAACTTGTGCTGGCTGCATATACAACACCAACTGTCTGACAAATGATCGAGAATCAAAACACCAGCATGTCGCCGTTGGTGAAGGTATCCCAGGCATAAAGCTGCGAGTAAGACTCCGAGACGGCCAGGGGTCGGCTACCGATGCTCCGGCGGGCGAAATTGGGCTTTTGCAGCTTTCAGGGGATGTGGTCTTTAATGGGTATTATAATGATCGCGACTCTACCGCGGCTGCATTCACAATCGATGGCTGGTTTACTACTGGTGACCTTGCTCGCGTCAACCCCGACGGCCAAGTAAACCTCCACGGACGCTCTAAAGATACAATGATTATCAACGGAGTGAAGCATTCTCCAAGTGAGCTGGAAGGCCATCTCGACAAGGAGCTGATTCTCGGGGCAGTTCCAGGCTCTTATTGCTGCTTCTCAACTTTACCTCAGTGGGCTGACACGGAGCAGATCGTCGTCGCGTACCTGCCCTCCATCGAGGAGGATGACATACGAGGCCGGTGCAAAACTCACAATAGGATACTCGAAGTCGTCGGCGTACACACATCTTCGTCCGCCATCATTCTTCCTCTTAATGCCGTGGATATCAAGCCATCTGTCCTGGGAAAGCTGCCCAGGGGCTCAATCAAAGCAGCTTTTGAGAAGGGAGTCTACATCGAGGAGTTGCGTAAGGCGAGCGAAGCCTCCAGAGGAGACCATGCCATCACGGAGAGGATTGATTCACCACTTGAGACAATCATTTGCGACGCATTTCGGAACTATTTCCAAGTCGTCGAAGACTCACATATCAGCGCCGAAAGTTCGATTTTCTTGCTTGGTGCTACGTCGATGGACCTCATCAAAATCAGCCGCCTGATTTCGGATCGACTACAGTTACAAGAAAGACTCACGCTCAGCCAAATCCTGAGAAATCCAACACCTCGACGCCTAGCTACTGTAGTCCAGGGGTCCGGGAGGAAGGATTCGATAGGAAACCCAGTGGTCACTCTCCGTTCAGAGGGCGAAAGGACACCCCTGTGGCTCGTACATCCCGGTGTCGGAGAAGTCCTTGTTTTCATGAACCTTGTAAGACATATTGACGATCGGCCAGTGTACGCTTTCCGCGCCGAGGGCCTCGAAAGCGGTACTTCACCATTTACTACCCTGGGTGCATTGCTGGATCACTACTTTGAACATCTCAAAGCGGTCCAGCCGAAAGGCCCGTACGCCATCGCGGGCTATTCGTTCGGCGCCATGATTGCTTTTGAAGTATGTAAGAAACTGGAGGCGGCAGGCGATGAGGTTCGATATTGCGGATGCTGGAACCTACCGCCGCACATCAAGGATCGCATGAGGCAGCTCGGTTGGGTAGAATGTCTCGCTAATCTGTTCCACTTCACGAAGCTCATGGAACAAGATCTTGCTATGCAACAGATACCGCTGCTGCGCAAAACCACCAAGACAGAGGCAGTCGCCCACCTTCGGACCCTCTGCAACGTAAATCGTTGGCTTGAGTTGGGCCTCAGCGAAGACGAGTACGTCAAATGGGCAGATTTAGCATCGGCACTTCAGAGCCTGGCTCAAGACTACGAACCACAGGGGGCTATTCGCAGCATGGACGTGTTTGTCGCAGATCCCCTGCAGGAGGTGGCTTTCAACCGTGAGGATTGGGTTCAGGACAAACTGAGCCGGTGGCGGGATTTCGTGGCTGACGTGCGGTTTCACGACGTTCCAGGGGAGCACTACTCCATGTTGGACGAAGCGAACGTTTCGCAGTTTGCCGGGAAGCTGAAAGAGATCTGGAGACACGAGGAGTCTAGGATGAGTCGATGTCACAAATGCTCACCTCTTATGGTACGCGCCAAGGTAGATTTTAGCCCTCAAACATGTCCATATTCTGTTTGCAGTGTCGAAAGATGAGAACCAAGTTGTCAAGGATAGGTTTGTGCATATCAGACTCCTATATACGACATACTTGCGCAAGATTCCCATTTGTACATGAAGGCAGAGACCGGATGTGGCCTGCAAGAAGAAGAGGCCAAATTCCCGCCACAGCGGGCAAGAATCTTACTGCAAAGCAGTCACCACCGCATTGTAAGCCGCCTTGGGGTTATAGTTGGCATCGAACAAGAGAGGGTTGTTCTGCGCCCTCCAGCTATCCGGATCACGCACGCCCCAGACCGTGATACCGACGCATTGCGGGACCTGGAGACACGCCTTTGTGACGGCCGTGTAGTCAGCGGCGCTGGCGCCGACGATATCCAGCTCCGTGATTGCGACCTCCTTGACGCCGCTGCCGGCGAGGGTCTGCAGGGCGCCGAGGACGTTGCCGCCTTGGTTGGCTTGAAGATGGGATTGGGAACCTAGCGAAATACTGTTAGCGTCTGCTCACGACACACGCTTCGTTGAAAATTGGCTGGCTCGACACGTACCGATACCGTCAATGGGGATGCCCTTGCCAATCCACTCCTTTACCTTGCGGGCCATTGCCTGCGTCTTTGCGTAGCTGGCCTGGTCGAGATTGTAGTCATTAATGTACAACTTGGCGTTCGGGTCGGCGGCCCTGGCGGCGCGGAAAGCGATGCCGACAAAGTCTTCACCAAGGACTTGTGAGAAGACAGACGAACGGAGCGAGCCGTCTTCGTTGAAGATCTCGTTGACGACGTCCTAATCATAGAAGGGTCAGTAAGTTCTTATGTAGAGGAGTAGACATGCGTAGACTCACCCAGTGGTAGATCTTGCCCTTGTACCGGCCCACAACGGCCTTGATATGGTCCTCGATGACGGTAGTTAGGCCAGCCTTGTCACGGACGTTGTTCACCCAGCCCGCAAGCTGAGAGTGCCAGACGAGGGTGTGTCCGCGGACGAGCTTGCCGTTCTGCTGAGCAAAGTTGACGAGGTAGTCGGGCGTGGCCCAATTGAATTGACCGCGGTTGGGCTCAATTTGGTCCCACTTCATCGAGTTCTCCGGCGTGACCTGTCCAAAGTTGGCCTTGATGATGTCGGCGTTCTTCCCGGCTGTCAGGCGGTTCTGGTCGCTGCAGGTTCCAAAGTACTGCTTGCCCTTGGCCTTGATCAGCTTGTCGATGGACTGCGCGGCCTGCCTCTCCTCGAGAGGAGCGGCGAGGACGGTGATGATGGGTGCCAACAGGCAGACGAGGCCCAAGGAGAATTTCATAGTGCTCGGCGAGTTGGTAAATAGCGGGCCGAGGTATTGCGGAAAGAGTTCTTCATTGTCTTATCCAGTCGCCTTTATAGAGTTGGCGTTTGCAGCGTCGGGTAGATGGAGGCTCTCTAACTACCAAACATGCCTTGGTCTTAGATGAAGGACCACCCATTTGCTAAGACTACTTTAACCATAAGGGAAATTGCTCATTTGGGTACGGCCCAAACCCAAACGAAAGGTTCGCATTTGTACGCATACAGACCTGGATACCAGCCGGTTCTGGAAAGCCAAGTTCGGAGGTAATAAGCCGCAATGGCACGGAAGGTGTTGTTGATCGTAAAGAAAGCGGGTACCAGCCGGACTAGCAAAAACGCACTTCCCCTGGTCACGCGGGGAATAAGCATGGTAGATGGCGGCTGAATGTGTTCGTCCTGGATAGCATCCGGCAGTGATATTACCCAGGAGGACTAGTCAAGCAAGGACGGGCACATCGAGAGAAGCACTCGGCGGCAGCGTGCCGGTTGTGCAGTGGTCTCGTGCTTCGCAGATAAATTGCAAGCTATTACGAGGGCGGCTGAAGTGAGGCGTTTAGGTAGCATCCGAACTTCGGGGGGCCCGAATTTCGCGGGGCCTCCGTAGTCGCAAAAGGCTACCCTCGTTTGATGCGTGCCGAATGAAACCCTGGAAGCTAAGCTACCATTGTCGCTTATGGGAGACGTTTCATAGATATTCCCGTCGACTAAATGTTGCTTTTGGGGTGACCGGTGTGCGCCGCTCAAGATTGATGTAAATTGACCCCGTCCCCGGATTCTGACCTCGGTTGGGTGGTACAAAAGTCGTCCATCAACATGATCCCATCCCTGGGAAGATCCGGGGGTACGATGAGTGCTATTCGCACGCTCTTTTTGAGGTGAAGTAGTGGTCGTGTCGTCGAATCCAAAACTCTTTCCTTTCGATTGTTCACACGTCCAAGGGAGCTTCACCGATGCAGACACTGTGGCGATGACCTTGCTCGTGGTTGTGTATGACTCCTCAGGGCCTCAATGTTTCAAGAATTGGCGCTGGCAATGAGGCCGCTGATGAGATTTCTGACCGGATCATAGACTTCGTCGTCACCAGGTGGCACGAACACCTTGATTCGCCCCTCTGAAAGCACGAACCCGCCACAAGCAATCTTGGTGACTCTCACTCCGGGATGGAAGAGATTGAGGGCAAGATGCTTTTCCAAGTAGGCACCCAATGCACGTAGGAACGGTTCTTGCCTCTCTCCCCCGCTATCGACCCATTCCCATCCTTCGTCCGCCTTCCCGCCTGCGAGCCTTTTCCTCTTCCTCGGATCGTCTTGATAGCCTTGTGTAAGCCCTGTGCGGCTGGCAGGCGTGGGGTTCATGATGGTTCTCCCTTCCTTTACAAATCGCCTGAGCTCCTCGGCCGGTATGATGATGTCGATAGATTTGATTCCGAGCCCGTCGGGGGGTTCTTCGTCTGTCCCATCTGTGGTTACTGCAGGTGGTATGTAGAAGCCCAGGGTCAGGACCATGTCTTTTGCGAGAGAACCTTGTGAGGGGAGACCGGCATCCTCGATCCATCTCTCCCATGCCGTAGTAAGGCCCTTCGTGCCGAGGCGCATAGGGCTGATGCGACAGTCGAACGTGCTTGACAGGAAGTCGACAATGACGGTTTTCAGAGGCGCGGGCATCCGCAAAAGAAGCAAGGGTAAATGCAGAAAGTGTCTGTCCTCCTTTGAGCCACTGCTAGTAGGCAGTCCGGGCACGCCGAGGTTGTGGGCCATGTGCAGTCCACCTAAAGAATCCTCTGTGGCCTCTTCTGAGAGCGACGGCAGCAGCACTGCCGTGCATAGCGCATTCTCGTACCTCATCTCAAAAACGAGACATCTCTTCTTGCGGGCCGCATCGCCTTCGACGGCGTCGCTGTTCAAATCCCGGCTCAGATCGGGGTCTGTATCGTCGACGCCGCCGAGAAGAGCTTCGACACCAACCCACCGAATGCCAACTTTTTCCAACGGACCAGCGCGTCCTAGCGAGCTATCGCTGCCTTCCAACCCAACCTGCACACCTCTGACAACGTCTCCCACGAGCGTGTCGCGTAAGCGCTGTGATAGTGTCTGCAATCGAGGAAAGCCCAGGGTATTGGCGCCGACGTAGAGCGGCGATGCGCGGTGGGTGGAAAAGGTGGTGTTGAAGAAGGGCGGAGGCGGCTCGCGCTCCTCGAGGGGCGATGAGAAAGGTCTGTCGGGTAGCACTTCGGGATCGGATTCGGCCGCACTATTTTGGCCCCGAGGAGGCATGGCGAAGAGGTGATTCAGGGTGCTAGAGACCCGAAAGATGGCACGGGGAGCGATGGTGTCTTGAACTGCTAGGAATTGCACAGGCGACGCGTTGGTGCTGGCTCGTTCTGCGACTCTTGTAATCGATGGTGGAATCGTAGGAATCGCCAGTGAGGAATGCACGTCGGCTAGCTATGTCTCCCGGCGCGATCAATCGTGGGTGTTGCGGAAGCACGCGGATCTCGTGTATGAGTAAAGGTAGGTGAGATGTATTGAACGCAAAGAGGATGGAGTGGGACGGCTTGGCGCCCGTCTTGCTCGGTGCTCGGGCACAGGAAGAAGAAAACGTGTCAATGCAATGGTGTGATAAAAACTCTGTCTGCACAAAGTTATTTAAGCGCGGTTGACACCGGGTATGTTGGTTGAGATACTTTGTTTAGCGGTGTGTAAGGTTGGATGAGTTGCCATGGAATTGGACTCCTTGAAGAGTTGCGGCGAAAGATACCCGAAGGGAGGTACAGAGTACTCGCACAGGCCGCCGCACCGATTTTGTGGACCCATCGGCGCCAGCTCCGGGATTCTCGACCGAAGTACTTTCAAAAGAAAATCATCCATGACCATGATATTGAGTTCGCACCAAGACTCAAGGCGATATAGCTCCATCATCCCAGGTACAAATTAAATCCGTCAGGACCAGAGAAGCCAGTGGGAGGCATTGGTAAATGAGTCCCCCTCGAAGTAGGCATGATAGATACCTTTTTGCCTAGGCAGAGTACCGCTGGACCACCACCTCACTCGGCAACTCCCACCATCAAACGCCACAAAGACTCATTCCAGCATGTTGCTTTACGATGAGAAATAGGGCGGATATGGAGATGGTAGATGAATCCAAGATCGCAATCCCAAGTTCGCCCGATTCTTGCCAGGCAACCTTGCCGAATACTCCACAGCTTGTGAGATAAGCTTGTCGTTGCCCTTGGGAGGAAGCACCTGAACACGAGCCGAGGTTCCGACTTGGTGATGCCATTCCTTGTCTACTGTTGCTGTTTGAATAGTATACTGCCCCAAAGCCCAATTCTAAGCCAGTGATGCCATATTGCGCCTGGTCTTTTAATACCAAAACCCTTTTCATGTCGTGAGATGTCGCCAATGAAGCATTCTAGATAACCCCAACGAAATCACGCCCAATACCGCTCAAACACCTTTATCCGGTATATATGTACATATGTACATGGTCGGCGCTCATACGCCTACGCAGAAACCAAAAGACCCATCAAACACATCCATTGTGTTGAAACCGGGGTTTTCTCTCATGGCTAAGAGGTCGTCGATCGTGGGCACCTCGTTGGTCGCATAGAACCTGAGGAGGTTCTCCATATCCTCGTCGGTGAGATCGCATATCTCTTCCCAGTCGAATTTGTTGCTGACCTTGATCATCCTGTTGCTCAATTGTAAGCATCTCCCAGAGTAAAGCCGCTGGATGCCGGATCACACATACCAGCCCATGCGCTTGGGGCTTTCCTCCGAGTTCGGAGCCATTTTGCGCAGCTTCGCCCTGAGTGTACCAATGGCCTCAATCGCATTTCCGGCATTCTTGGGGAGCGACTTTGCAATATGCCGCCTTATAATGGCGGCCAGCCTGGGACCCTTGCCATTGGTGCTGACCATGATTTGAAGGGGTCCGTCCCGATGGACGCTGCCAAAGTAGAAATCGCATTCTGGCGGCACGTCGGCAATGTTGGCGGGCACTTTGCGTTCCTTGCACAGCTTCCAGATTATGGTAGAGGCGGCCGGATCGTCAATGGCGACAAGGACCATGGCTGCACCATCCAGGTCGGAGGGCTCGAAGAGGCGGTCGACGTGGGTGACTTGCGCTTTCTCGACGCGATGGGCCACTTCGGGATTGAGGCCAGAGGCCGGGCAGACAACGGTGACACTGGCGTCGGCATCGAGACAGTTGAGGATCCGGCCGGCGGCAACCTAGTACATGCAAACATTCAGTGTCCTTCAGGGGATTGGCCACGAGGGTAGAGTCATTTCTGACGCAAGACAGACAGACAGACAGACAGAGCTTCAGCTATGCCGCGGAGATGCGGTGGTGGTTTGTGCAACATACCTCTCCTCCTCCAACAACCAGCACTTTTTTTCCTTTAATCTGCCATGCCAGAATCAGGCTGCCGCCGCCCTTGACTTCGGGGAATTTCTTCGTCGTCGACTTGGCAGCCATAGTGTGTAGTGAGGACGGCGAGCTTGTGTTGTGGGATGAGTTTGAGGCCTCGATGAAGAAGGCAACTTTTTGGGCAGCATTTTTGGAGAGATGCAGCCCCCAGGTCGGCGCGATAAGGCGCGAAGGCCGCCGATAAAGCTGGCGTCCCCAAAGCCAGGGACGTAATGGCGGTCTGCACGATAGAACAGTACTTCTTGACAAGCTGAAACTGTGTGTATTCATGTGTACTTCTGTATCAATCTGCACCGGGCTGCCCCGCCTTTCCCCTGTCCGTGGGCCTGGTCTGCCCGTCTCTCCACTAGCGCAGCCTCTAGCGCATGTCTTTAGCGTCCCAGACTCCAAATCCCGCCGAATGCGTTGTTCCACAGCCCCTGTCTTCTGCTCCTCCAAGGCTCCAACTGCTCCCACCGCCCTGCTTGCCATCCCGCCCACCGCTTGCTGCTGATGCTCTCAATCCCTGGCAGGGAAGGGGCCTGACGGGCTGCGCGGGAACCTGCGACTGGAACTGGAACCAACCTTAGCTGAGGTGACCCGGGAAGACGAACCACCGCCACGAACCACTTGCACTTGCGGCCTGCGTCGGTCATCTGCCATCTACACATCTTCCCCCGCCCTTCTGATACCCAACTCTCCGTCGAGTCCAAGAACCGAACCTCCCGCCGCCATCCCCTTCCTCTCCACCACCAATTCATGGTCTCGTAGCTTTCCACCTCCGTCTTCCACGATGTCCGGCCGCAAGCTGGGAGGCGGCCGCATCTTAGGCAGCGGCAAAGGCCTCGCCCCTCCCACGCCTCCCGCTATCAACGGCCACCAACGCACACCCAGTCCCTTTGCTCCCTCCGAAAGCACTCTGTCGCTCAACTCTTCCTCGGCTTCGCCTCCAGTCACAAGCCCTCTACCCGACTTCGCACAGGATCTTATCTCCAACATTAGCGTTGGCGGGCCTTCACGAGCCGTTTCCTCAAGCTCCAAGCTGGTCTGCCCAATATGTGAAGAGGAAATGGTCTGTCAAACCTTCTGCCAAGATTGAGAGGTTTTCTAACTGTCAATCCCAGTTGACGCTGCTTCAACTCAACAGGTGAATTTGGCTTTCCGTCCTGGCAACGCTGAACTCTAGTCCCTGACCCTCCCCAGACATATCGACGACAACCACCAAGAACTCCCCGAGGTCGAGCAAGATGAAGTCCGCACCTGGTTCGACAAGCAGGTGCTCAAGGCCAAGCGATTCCAACCCCTATCTATAATTAATCAAAAACTGCGAGGCCTCGACGTCTTCGAATCCAACGAGTCTCTGCCAATCGCCCCGCCGACGACCGCGAAGCTCATTGAGGGCCCGATAGAACCGGACGAGCTCATTACTCGATCGCACTGGCAACGCCAAACGAGCAACGACCGATGCACCGACCCAGCGTGCGGGAAAGGGCTTGGGGCTGTTAATGGAAGCATAAATTGTCGGAATTGCGGCAGGCTATTCTGCGAGGAGCACACCATGTATCAAATGAAGCTGTCGAGGTCTGCCCAGCATGACCCCGTGCGGGGATACTGGGTCCGAGTCTGCGAGACGTGTTACAAGTCGAGAGACGGCTACAACGACCACAACGGTGTCCTGATTGACCACACCTCGACATTTGCGGAGATGCGACGGAAGAAGGTGGAGAGGCAGAATCTCGAAGTGGCTAGGCTGGAAAAGCGTTTGACCAAGCTGACGCAATTGCTTGCGAATGCGCCCGAAGATGTCACGACAAATGGAGGTCTGCTGTCGCCTGTCGCCGCGTTGGCCGGTCAGAAGAACCAAAGGAAGCTGCTCGAGCAGTCAGTGGTCACATGGGAGGACGACGCCTCCGTCATGCAATGCCCGTATTGCCAGCAAGAGTTCGGATCCTGGACGTTTAGACGACATCACTGCCGGATATGTGGCCGGGTGGTCTGCGCCGATCCACTTACAGGCTGCTCGAGTGAGGTGGGCTTGAGCATAGCCAGTCGTGAGTCTCAATCCGCAGGATCATCACCGGCATCGCGCCTAACAGTCTCAGCTACGAGTCCTGCGACAGAGAAGCCCCCGACGGCGGCACAGCCTGGCCAACTTAGCATCGACGTTCGCATGTGTCGCGAGTGCAATCATACAATCTTCGCCAAGCGTGACTTTGCGGCGACCATCTCCCATAAGCCAGCCGACCAGCGCGCTTATGAGACACTGCGCCAATTCGAACGTGGTATCCGCCAGCTTATGCCCATCTTCCAACGGACATTACTTGCGCTCCAGCCAGAGGGGGACGATGGAACCAACGCATCAAAACCGCCGCCCACGCATGCCCAGATTCAGGAGGCCTCAAAAATCCGGAAACGTCTCACCGATGCATTCACCAAATACGACACGGCCGCACGCCGTCTCCGCGATATGAAGACGACCTCAAAGACGCAGCTTCGCCTACAGCAAGCCGTCTACGCGGCTGCGTCCACATTTTTGCACACCCATATGTTGACTCTCAAGTCTGTACCGCAAATACTACGCTCCCGGTCTTCGCAGACGTCTCGACTGCGCGCTTTGCAATCTGGTAGCGTTAACGGATCATCATCTTCCCTGCACCTATCGCCACTTCGTAATCAAGAGCTCGCCGAATCCGAGACGGCCAGCCAAGCAAGCGAGACCAGCACCGCTGTGTCGGCGCTCGAGACGGAAGAGAAGGAGGCGCGCGAGCGGCTGGTGGTCCTGGAGGAGCAGCGCTTCATGGTGCAGCAAATGGTGGACTCTGCGCGGGATGCGCGGCGGTTCGAGGAGGTCAGCGCGCTTTCGCGCAATGTGGAAGAGCTGGACAGGGAGATTGAGAGGGCCAAGAAGTTGGTGGGCGGCGTCGAAGAGCGATGGGAGGGTCTTTATGCGTCAGGTCTCGCGTCGTGAGGACTTTGCAAGATGAACAAAGGCTGGGGAAGAGGAAGAGGGCAAGGAGAAGGGGCAGCGATGTTTTGTTTTCAGAATCTCACAGCAGCATTGCAAGGCGTTTTTGGGGGCAAATTCAAACTAGGCCCTCAAGTGGCATGTTTATCTTTATCTGCTAGGTATATCTAGGCGGTCAAGCATCCATACGTGTAAGAGACGTGTTGGAAACCCCTTGACGAGTCTGATAATTGAAATTTACATCTGAATTCAGCAGTTATAGCATACGTCTCTTGTATTGTGAGCCAATGTCTTTTGAGACGAATAATATCATGATATTCTGAGCCTTGCCTTGCGCATCTCCCAATTGCCAATCCAACGCCCAAGGTTAAAAAACCTGGCAAACAGCCTCTCCTCTTTGGAATATATGAATACTGGCCAGAGGGTCCAATGGCGTGAAAAAAAAAAGGTCCTATTTCTCCAACACGGGGGGGTATGATGACGTCCACACAAAATAGCTATCCCACTGTACTCAACCGCACTTATTCTTTTTCTTCTTCTTCTTCTTTTCCTCCACCAGCCTGTTGATCCGTGATACCACCCACTAGTGCACCACGCCCTCGACGCCGCCGAGGAATCGCCTCACCCGCTCAACCTCCAATTCGCCCTTTTCGCTCTCCACCGCCCTGAGCAGACCATCAACCACGGCGTCGACCTGGTCCTCGGGCTCCCCCGTGCACATGGCCACCACGCGCCGGTATTTGACTTCAAGGTCCTTACTCCGTCCCTTGAGCGCGCCCGCCATCTTGCGCGTAACGTCCCGTCTTGCCGATACGGCGCTCAACCTCGCCTTGAGGACCGCCGCCGAGGGCAACAGGCCGCCCTCGCCGTTCGTGCCAGCAGTCTCAAGGGCGGCGCTGAGTTCCGTCTCCCACGATGAGGAGAGGGCGTTTGTCCGCCCCGCACGGTTCTGTTCCTGAGTGAGGCGGACCTGTTCTTCTTCGCGAGCGTGGCTGAGATTCGAGACCTTTTGCCGCGCGAGTTGCTGTTTGCGCAAGGTTGCTTGCATTGCTTCGAGGTTCCTCTTGGCCTCGCCTAGTTGTGCTGATGTTGTGCGGAGGGTGGTGTGGAGAGACTCGATGACGGCTTGTTTCGACTTGACTTCGCTTTGGAAGGTGGAGCTTGCTTCAGTGAGGAGATGTGTGATGGCTGATGAATGTCAGTCAGTACTATTGAAAAAAGGGGTTGGTGAGATTTGGTGTGAGACTCACATGAGATAATATCATCACTGCTTTCCTTTGTCGGTTCACTGCTGACAAGTCCGTTCTTCTCGACATCTCCATTTGCCGCGTTGCCATTGGCTCCGTTGATGATTTTGGAACCTTCGTCCGCAGGTTCACCCCCAATACCAAAGTCCACGGGTCGCAGGCCAGCGCGGTTCGCAATCTCCCCATCAGCGCCCACCTCCAGTAATTGGGAGATGATACTCCGGTTGCCTATCCGCGCTGCAATATTCAACGCCGTGTCGCCGGCGTGGTCTTGCGCATTGACAATCTCTGACATGAAGCGAGCGATGCCCATTTTGGGTTGTGACGATGGCTGGGACTGTGAGCTGGCCGGCGCACTCTCTCCCTTTCCATTGGCAGCAGCGAGTTGCCCATTGGGATTGCTGCCCTGTCGCACAACCCACTCCAAGAGGCTTTCAAGGTAATATCTGCTTGCCGCATTCCTGCCCTTGACAGCGCTCGTCATGGCAATGTGGTGCAGAACGGTCCGTCCCTTGCTATCACGGACCTCAATTGTGCTTCCAAGAACGTCGAGGAGATCGGGGAACTGTCCCAGGTCCATGGAGTTTGTCACAACACATGCTCTGACCAAGGCCGTTTCTCCAGAGGCATTGACTCGGAAGGGACTGGCCCCTGCTGTAATCAGGGCCCGCAAGAGTGACATGCGTGATAATGTAGCGGCCCAATGCAGGGCAGTGTGACTTTGTTGGTCAATAGGCATGTCCAGCTCTATGGGCGCTAATGTCCGCAGCATCTCATGCTTTGACTGGTCCGAGGTTGCCGAGTCCATGAATAGGCTCATCAACGTGCTACGCTTCGCTTCGGCGTCGGGGGACATTTCGAATGGTAGAGGACTTAGGGGGCTGTGACCGTCATGTGCTGGGGCGTTGGCCTGAGAGTAGATGAAGGATTCGTTAGGTTCCGTGGGGGATCCGGGGAATTGGTTTTGGTACATCTCCATCGAATTGTTGTTGTACCCAAAGCTGTCTTGTGGTGTCATGGTCACACGCTGCCGCTTCCTTGGCGGCTCTGGACCGTCAAACTGCTGGCTTGTTTGCTGAGTGGAATACGCCGAGTCGTTCTGGTTACCATAGTCAGAGGCAAAGCTCTGTTGGGAGTTGCTGGGGAAGTCGTCGCCATTCTGCATCGAGCTCTGGCGGCTGAAGCTGGGCGCCTTTGTCGGTCCGTTGCGGCTCCTCGGGCCAGGAGAGTCGAATCGCGCCTTGCTGATAGCAGCGACGGCGTGCGACGCAGTGCTCGAGATATTCTTGAAAAAGGTGCCGTTGAGGCCGGCCATGGCGTTCGTCCTCGCCTCGTTTCCGGCATTGTACATTCGTTTCCTCTGCGCAGCCATAGCCTGCTCTTTGGTCGGCGTGTTGAAGTCTCCTCGGCCTGCAACTCCTCCATCTTGACCCATGTCGTACGTCAGCAAGGGACGCAAGACCTCCTCCACGCCATATTGGCGGCACACTTCGACGCCTCGCTCAAACTTGATCCAGGTGCCCTGATATTTTCCATAGCCTCCCTGAACCTTTTCATGTTCGCCAGTCTGGATTTCCTTTTCAAGAATCTTTGTGCGCTTTCCCTTGTCGACACCGGCAACCTTTAAGATCTGGGTAGCATTAAGCCAGCTGTCTTGCCGCCTGCGCATAACGGCGACACCATTGACTTCCATCTCGTAGACATCGACGCCGGAGTAGACGGCCTAGTTGTGGTTGTCAGTGCGACTGCCCAGCAAGGACTACTACATCGAGGGAGTGCGATGGCAAGCAGGACCGGTACTTACGCTGTAAATCTGTGGGGCGTCATTGGCGAGCCTCGAGTCCCCTCCATAGGCTCGGTAGCCGCCCTGGGATTGCTGGCTCATTGTAAAGGACTGTTGCGAGGAAGGTTGTGATTGCGATGCGGAAGGCATCATGGTGGTGGCGGAGGGATTCCCGCGATTGTCGTAGGGTCGGGCGGTGGAAAAGGACGAGTTGCGGCGGGAATGGAGGGAGTTAGCGGGTTGGCTGGTTATGAGGGTGGTCGAAGACATGTGCCAGCGCTAGCACATTGGAGGCGAGGAACCGACGGCGAGGCGATGGGATCCGGAGGCGGAGGCGGAGGAAGGGATAGAGCCAGGGGGGGGAGGTTGTAGAAGGACGACGGCTCTAATTAAGTGAGGTGATTGATCAATCGACGTTGGCGAACCTGGCGAATGTAGAGGATGAGGGCGGCAGGAGATTCGGAGTATGCGCTGATTCAAAATGCGTGCAGCCGCCGTCTTGGTCCTTACAGTCTTTCGCAGGGGTTCGATGTGCGTTGCGTTGCTTTGCGGTGGTTTGCGTTGCGCCGCCACCTTTGGCCGGGTGCTTTGTATGTGGTACTATGCTGAAGTAAACCGATGCAGCAGCAGCAGCAACGGAGAGTAGAGCAGGGCAGCTGGAGGGACAAGCAGCAGCAGAGGCGTGGGTTGTGAGTGAAAGGATGCGTAAGGGAGCCGAAGTTTGGGTGGTGGGCGGCTTTTTCGCACGTGAGAGAAAGGTCGTCGGGTTCGAACAGACAGAGGCTGCGGATCTGAGGTTCAGAAAGAGGCAAAGATGGCACCCAAAAAGAAGGGTGAGGTTGAGATTGGAGCGTCCAGACAACGGCGGACTGGAGATCAAGTGGATATCGGACAGAGTTCACAACTGCGAGTATTCGTCGCCTTGGTTGCCGGGCCCGAAAATGAAAAAGGCCCGCGGCGCTGAGCCCGAAAAGGGAATTTCAATTAAAGGTGTCGGGGACGTGTCTGTTTCGCGAGGGCGTGTTCTCGATGGCTGAGCGTGTCGCGCGTCTCAATTTACGGGGGAAGAAAAGAGTCAGGGCGAGGGACCTGGCGTCTGGCGTGCGGCGTGCGGTGTGCCTGGGCAGTGAGGTGGAAGGGACGGGCGGACTGTGGACGGACCCGACGGCTGACTGGCTGGCTGGAATTGACTCAAGGGCGGGAAGAGAGGGGGAGAATTGGCGCTTTCCCATTTGTTAAGCGAGACACACAGGCCATTATTCGGCAAGCACACAAGGTACCTAAACTGGGTGTGAGCGTGTTGAGGTAAGACAAGTACGTATTTTCCAAACTCCCCACCAGTGCCACCCCTCTGGGGACGGTCCCCTCCAACCTAAGGTACCGTGCTACCGTACCTAAGCAAGCTAACTTAGGTAAGGTAACGCGCTCTGGAAAGTAGAGGCAAAGGGAGGGGCGTGACGCGTCTCACTCTCGACTCACCGAGCGGCAGCGCTGTTTCCCGGTCAGACTTATCAGACCTCTTATCGCGTCTCTGCCCACCTCACCTCAGTCATTAAAGTCAAGCATCACTGTGCTCCCCTAAAAAAGGAGGGGCAGTCACAAGGCATGGAGCATAGCAAGCACTTTTTGCTCTGCATTCACTGCCTTCCTTGAGGCACCTACATACGGAATACCTGGGAACAATTCTACATGCTGCTCTCAGCCACGCCTCATGTCACACCGCAGCATCAGAGTGCTTTAGGTCTGGCGCGGGCCATGAAATGAAGTCAACCTGAATGCCTCATTGCTTGTCTCCAATACCTTGCATGTAGACACGTCATTGCCTGCCTTACGGATACTCTCGAATGCTTTCCCTTCACTGTGAAATCTCATGTAAGTGTCCGAAGCCGGGACCGACAAAGAGGTGCCCCCACCTCCGGAGCTTTGGCCCTAGGCCCGTCGGCCTCTGTCCAGCCGAACCAACGAACCAACGGCAGCGGCGCAAGAGCTTGCAAGTTGCAGGCGACTGTGCAGGTCCTGCCAGGCACCAAGGGCACCACCACCACCACCACCACCTTCTTGATGCTCCTCTGCATTATCATCTGCATGCATCCTGCTCGACATCGCACATGCGTCTCTGCCCGACCCGGCGATAATCACAATGACGAGAAACCCGGTCTCTTCATAACCTCAGCTCCCCTTTTTTTCTACTCCTCTTGGTCTGTTGCTGTACCTTTGCGACGGCCTGCATCCCCAAGTGATCCTTCTCAACCGCTGCAATGCGGACCCGAATACCTCTGCCACATCCCGTGCAGCCGCTGCATGTCTACCGCCACCTGCTGCGCTCTGCCTCCTACTTCCCTCCATCCATGCGACCCTTTCTCGACCATCGCATACAAACCTCCTTCCGAGACGAGCGAGAACGAATGGCAGAACGCGAGCCGGCCATCCTCACATCCCTCAATCCAGCAGAAGCGAGAGAGAAGGAAGAGGATCGTCGCTACAAGGTCCTTGCCGATGCAAAACAAAAGATACCCGTGCTTCAGGCTGCCGTCGAAGGCGATCAAGCCCGTCTACGTCGTGTCATGTGGCATGTCTTTGGGCGACTCGGCAAACAGCGCCGCGAGCTCATGGCCTCGTTTGTCGTAAAGGCGCCAGACCCCAATGCCGACCCTGCGGAGCTAGAAGAGCGCGCAAAGAAAAAGGCCATATGGAGAGAGATCATGAAAGAGCGCGCCAAAGTTCATCCTTGGGACCGCGAGTACACAAGGGACGAGCCTGCGCCCTGGCTTCGCCAACATCTCAGTCCCATGGAAGAGAATTGGGACCTTCCCAAGCTGGATCGATATCTCAAGGCGCAAAAGACTCAGCAGCGCATGGTCACCGGCGCCGCGTTTCCCAGAGGAACCATCGGCGATCTCGACCCCCAAAAAAAGGTACCCGAGCAGGACATCTGGGGCCGGCCAGTAGCATTGCGGAGAGTGACGAAAATCGTCAGAAGGTTCTGGAAGGCTCAGGCCGACAAAATCATGCCCCCAGTATCGCAGGCAGATTGGGAGTCTCTAGAGCAACTCGCCTGCGGTGAGGCGCCTCCCGAGATGTACAGGATGTTGAAACGAAGGAGCATCGCTGTCCCCATTGGAGCGCCCCCGTTGTCCAACGAGTTCCTCATAAGAAGGAAGCAAATTGCGTCACTCCTGGACAACGGAGGAAACGAATTGGATCAATGGCAGTGGCAGGCCTCTGCCCAACTCCCTGTCCGCAACGCCGAACGAGCAGGTGCCCGAAAACTAACACTCCTCACCGGCAAGAGAGATTTCGGACCATATTCGCAGGCAAGTCGCCTCACTCTTGAATATGACGTTGGGACCAGGGGCATAATAGAGCAGCCGAGTTCAACCAGCGTCTATTCCAAGCGGAATCTACGGCGCGAATATCAGAAGATGTGGCAGGCAACCTCATACATGAAAGGGGCCGAAAGCAAAGCGGCAAGACCTGTGTGGGGTCGCATTGAGCCAAAGCTACCTATGGCTACTGCTGCACATCGTCATCTCTTTGAGGGCGTCGACGCCAAGGGTCGCATGCCGAAACCAGAGCTACCCAAGATCGAAATGACCAGCAACGCTATACCCAATGGTGAGGAAGCCAAGTCTAGTGGCTCTAAGCAAATCGGGTCGGGTAGTCAACTCGGTACGACTAGGGAGCCTCGGTCAAAGTCTCCTGGTTCTAGGAAGTCTGAATCTCCTCGCGACTTGGAGACGACGCCCGGCAGCTTCGCAAACTTCAAATTCTCCAATCCCAGGGATTCCAAGCCGCACTACTCAAGGATTACCAAGTCGAGTGATTCGAGGCGCGCCAAGCCTGATATCTTTGACGTCAAGATGGGCGGCCAACAAGGTCGTCGGTCCTGAAGAAATCATGTCGCCTCCTACCTAGTATGCATGGCATCTATTCGTACGGGTCCAGGGACGCTCAAATACCATGGGGTCAAGATTCTCTATAATGCTGTACCATATGATTGTAACTGTATTCTCCTATAGAGACTGGCGCTCTTCATGAATCAAGCAAGCCAGCTAGCTTCGGCAGGGCGTCGCCATCGACGCGCATGCCTACCCAGTCGTTCTTGGCCTTTGCGCCAATGGACTCGTAAAACTTGATACTCGGCTCGTTCCACTTCAAGACAGACCACTCCAGCCGACCGCCGTCCATGGCGACGACCTCCTTGGCCAAATCAACGAGGAGGCGCTTGCCATAGCCCTTCTTCCTCTCGGACAGGCGCACGTAGAGATCCTCGAGATAGACGCCCGGCTTGGCGCGCCAGGTGCTGTAGTTGTAAAAGTACAGCGCCATGCCGACGCCCTGGCCGGCCTCGTTGAATAGGAGGAGGCATCGCGCGGGCCTGGCCGGTGATGTGGGCTCAGTCTGGGGTTTGCCCTGCGTGTAGGTTGTCTGGTCTGACGGGGCGAACGCGATGGTGTTTCCTAGAGTCTCCTCGGTGGCCAGCACGCTGTCGAGCTCGTGCTCGTAATCTGCGAGCTCTTTGATGAGGCTCAAGATGGTGGGGATATCTAGTGGGGGTTGGTGTAAGTCCCGGCTCCATCATTCTGGTAGTAGAATGCCTGCGTCCACTTACCCTCCCGACGAGCGTGTCGGACAGTTGGGCCGGAAGATGCCATTTCCAAGTGTGTTTGATAGCAAAAGATGCTTGAATTCTAAGATGACTAAGGTTACAATATAGAAGACTAGCAGAGCCTCTTCTACAGTGATGACGAAGCAATATTTATATCTCTACTGTGAGGTATCCATACGATGTTAAAACATGACCCTCAAGGGCGCGCCTCATGACATGGGGTGGGGAAGCTTGGATGCATGTCCCCCTCAACCGTCCGGCAGAATTCAGCTGTGCTTCTCACCGCCTGCTGAGATGTTTCATCCGGCTCTCAGTGTTGCCATATTCAGCAGATTATTGTTCACATGGCATCTCAGAAGTTTGGTGACATCTCAGAAGATTGATGAGATCACATGAATGAAATCGCCAACAGCCTAGGGCGTGAGTGTGGAGATGAGCAGCGAAACTGCTCTTATCGTCAATTACAAAGCCTCAGGGTTTCATTCCGGAGGGCCCCGATCGATTAGATTACATGGCCATACATCAAGTGATCGACGTAGGAACCTATGGACAGATAGATAAAGATTTTTTTTCTTGGGTAGAACTCAATGGCGTTTCCAGTCTCAGAATCAACTTCAACTCAGGCGTTTTGAACGGGAGTTGACTCTGAACGGCATCCATTATCCCAACTCGCGTCGCCGACACCGGGCCGGAGCGGATTGATGATTGATGCCAACTCCCCTCCAATGCCGCTTCGCAATTGGAGCATATGGACCTTATCCTTGCCCAGCGATGATGACATGGACAATGTTCCCAAACCCGAGCGCACGCCATTGACCCAATCGTTCCCCCCACACTTCTAGTGTCTGATAATTCTGTAATCCGTGATAGTACTTGGTAAAGTATTCCCCACCCCGGCCATCGGTCGCAGCGGCGGCTTTCCGACCTGCCTGTTGCGCAATCCGACCCTGCGATGCGCAAAGCGACTTTATCCCCCCGCACTGGACGAATCCCATAAAGATGCCGATGGTGGGTTGAAAGCGAGCGCGTTGAGCTTTCAGAAGCCTGGCTGCTTTTGCTTTGTGATCATCAGCTGAAACCAAATCCTCAATTCCGTCGGAGCTTCTCAAACTCTCAACCAACACAACGGCTCTCATCTCATCCCGAGTACTTAATCCTCTACTGTGTACACCTTAGCTTTACCCGCCCGACCCTCTGCTTTCTTGAGATTCCTCTGAGGCGTCTCTCAGGAAAACACATCGCCGCGCCAATGATCATGCTCCTCCCACCGCCGAACAAGACCCTCAAGGGTCACAAGCTGCTCGTCCTATCGCAGTTCCCGCTGCCGCAGCAGTGGCTCGACAAGGTGCACGCCGAGTTTCCCGACCTCGATGTTGTGCATCACGAGCTGGGCTGGGCTGACAAGAAGCCGGGAGACACGTTCAAACACGACGAGTGGAAGGACGTGACAATCCTGCTGACCGGCAGCGCCCTGCCAGCAATCGACGACGCGCCCAAGCTGCACTACGTCCAGCTCCAGAGCGCCGGCGCGAACCACATACTCAAGGATCCGTTGTTCAAGGATACCGACGTCAGCTTCTGTACAGCCAACGGCGTCCATGGGTGAGACTTTCGCGCTTCTGGAATCACTGGCTGGAAAAGTCCCTACTGACTGGGTGAGCGTAGACCTCAGATCTCCGAATGGATCATTACAACCTTCCTCTCATTTCAACATCAGCGTAAGAGACAGCTCATCGTAAAAGATCAACCCCGAAACCTCTCCTCTGACATCAATGCCCAGTCCCCACCTACATTGACAACTACCGCTCCGGCCACTGGCAGCGCGGAGACGACTTTGTCGAAGACGCCGTCGGCCGCACAATGTAAGTCGTCATTTCCTACCATCTCCTCCAAACCCCCCCC